>NC_052153.1:1937719-2168838 GCF_902713615.1 Scyliorhinus canicula | reverse complement strand
CTGACTGCACCCTGCTGGAATGAGAACGGCCATTCACATTCAGCTGCATTCAATTTCCTTCTTACTGATGAGCGGATCTTGGGACGATCGGCGGTTGTTGCGATTCGCATTCTCTTCCACAACTCACAGGCGGGGCAAGCGAGGGGCAGCACTGACCTTTCAACCAGAGAAGGTCACCAATAAATCCAATCGGGAATTCAGGAGGACGGGTGGTGAGAATGTGGGGTTCGCTGCCCAGGGAGTGGTGAGAATGTGGGGCTCACTCCCCACAGGGAGTGGTGAGAATGTGGGGCTCACTCCCCACAGGGAGTGGTGAGAATGTGGGGTTCACTGCCCCAGGGAATGGTGAGAATGTGGGGCTCACTCCCCACAGGGAGTGGTGAGAATGTGGGGCTCACTCCCCACAGGGAGTGGTGAGAATGTGGGGCTCACCCCCCACAGGGAGTGGTGAGAATGTGGGGTTCACTCCCCACAGGGAGTGGTGAGAATGTGGGGTTCGCTGCCCCAGGGAATGGTGAGAATGTGGGGTTCACTCCCCACAGGGAGTGGTGAGAATGTGGGGTTCGCTGCCCCAGGGAGTGGTGAGAATGTGGGGCTCACTCCCCACGGGGAGTGGTGAGAATGCGGGGCTCACTCCCCACAGGGAGTGGTGAGAATGTGGGGCTCACTCCCCACAGGGAGTGGTGAGAATGTGGGGTTCGCTGCCCCCAGGGAGTGGTGGGAATGTGGGGTTCGCTGCCCCAGGGAGTGGTGAGAATGTGGGGCTCACTCCCCACAGGGAGTGGTGAGAATGTGGGGTTTGCTGCCCACAGGGAGTGGTGAGAATGTGGGGCTCACTCCCCACAGGGAGTGGTGGGAATGTGGGGTTCACTCCCCACAGGGAGTGGTGAGAATGTGGGGTTCGCTGCCCACAGGGAGTGGTGAGAATGTGGGGCTCACTCCCCACAGGGAGTGGTGGGAATGTGGGGTTCACTCCCCACAGGGAGTGGTGAGAATGTGGGGCTCACTCCCCACAGGGAGTGGTGAGAATGTGGGGCTCACTCCCCACAGGGAATGGTGAGAATGTGGGGTTCGCTGCCCCCAGGGAGTGGTGACAATGTGGGGCTCACTCCCCACAGGGAGTGGTGAGAATGTGGGGCTCACTCCCCACAGGGAGTGGTGAGAATGTGGGGCTCACTCCCCACAGGGAGTGGTGAGAATGTGGGGCTCACTCCCTACAGGGAGTGGTGAGAATGTGGGGTTCGCTGCCCAGGGAGTGGTGAGAATGTGGGGTTCGCTGCCCAGGGGGTGGTGAGAATGTGGGGCTCACTCCCTACAGGGAGTGGTGAGAATGTGGGGTTCGCTGCCCAGGGGGTGGTGAGAATGTGGGGCTCACTCCCCACAGGGAGTGGTGAGAATGTGGGGCTCACTCCCCACAGGGAGTGGTGAGAATGTGGGGTTCGCTCCCCACAGGGAGTGGTGAGAATGTGGGGCTCACTCCCCACAGGGAGTGGTGAGAATGTGGGGTTCGCTGCCCACAGGGAGTGATGGGGCGAACAGTGTAAGATAAATTTCGGGGAGAAAGCTGGAGAAATACATGAGGAAACAGAAGGATATGGCGATTATGTGGGGTATAAACACGAGCACAGAATGTCTGGGCTGAATGGTTTGTTTGTGTGGGATAAGTTTAATGGATGCCTGGTCTCCAGTTTATGGACCATTTTCCTCACGTGCAATAGTTATGTAAACATGGTGTGGATTATTTTTAAAATGAAAGCAAAACACACGGGAAGCTAGCAGTCTCCTTTAATCAGGTAGCATCGAAAATACATGTTCATTGGAGGAAGAAAGATAGAAATACAGCTGAAAGAACAAAACACAAGGACAGGGGAAAAGCACTGGGTGATGGACCCAATGAAGCGCAAATGGTGGTTTTAAGTGAAAAGCCATTGCAAAGGTACAACAGGGCTTCGAGTCTCCAGTGGGCCAGGTACATCTAAATCAGCAGCTGCCTGTGAACTCGTGCAATTAAAGCTGGGACCATCCATTTGAGGGCGGCTTTTTGATGCTCACAGGTACAAATGGCCATTTGCCTGTACATCTGCGATTACCGTTCCCCCATCTCCATTCCGGCTTTAACAGCATGTAAAACTGAAATTGCCCTCCCTCTCCCACTCTCTTTGATGCACAAAAAACATCTCCACTCAATAAAAAAAATTCCTTCTAGGGGCTCTCAGATGTGAATAAAGAAAGCACTCGAAGGGGATTAGCAGCAGCAGCAGCAGCTATTAGAGGCTGCTGTGAAAAATGAACAAGATTCAGAAATCCCAGGTTAATTGGACGATAATGTTCCAGAAGTTTATAGACACACACACACTTTCACTCTGCCACCAACAGGAAAATAAAAGCTTCAATTTCAAGATACTTCATACTGTCAGCTCCTGAGGACCATAATACCCTGCCCAATTCTTGCCTGCCACTTAAAGCCACAGTATCCTCATGTCATATTCCCGGAACACAGGTTAGAAACTCAAGCAACCAAACTTCAGATGTTTGGGATAGCGGTGTCTCCTGCAAGCTCTCATTTATTCCTGTGTGACCCTGGCTGGTGAGAATCAGAAGGCTATTCCACCATGGGGGCCGGCATTCCCCCAAAGCACACAAATATTTGGCTGCACAAGTCTGCTCCGCCATTCGATAAGATCATGGCTGATCCAATTGTGGCTTCAACTCCACTTTGCTGCCTCTTCCCCCCCATAATCCTGATCTCCCTTGTCGATCAAAAACCTGGCCAACTCAGTCTGGAATATATTCAATGGTCCAGTGGCCACTGCTCCCCGAGAATTCCGCAGACTAACAATCCTCAGAGAACGCATTCCTCCCCATCTTCGTCTGAAAGGTAACACCACTTACTAATAAAATGTGATGTGGAGATACCAACTGGGGTGAGCACAGTAAGAAGTCTTACAACACCAGGTTAAAGTCCAACAAGTTTGTTTAGAATCACTAGCTTTCGGAGGGAAGGAAGGAGCTGTGGTCTGAAAGCTAGTGATTCCAAACAAACTTGTTGGACTTTAACCTGGTGCTGTAAAATGTGGCCTTGTGTTCTCGATTTTCCAGAACGGAAACCATCCTCTTGCACCGACTTTGTCAAGCTCTCCCACAGTCGTAAATGTTTCAATGAAACAATTTCTCGTTCTTCTAAACTCCAATGAATCTTGGCCCAACCTGTTCAACCATTCCTCCCAAGACAACCCTTTCACCCCAGCCTAATGCACCTTCTCTGAAATGCTTCCAATGCAAGTGTGCCCCTGAAGTAGCCCAAAGCTGTCCGCAGTATTGTTGGTGGGGTCTCTCCAATGCCCTGAATAGCTGCAGCAAGACCTCCCTACTTTTATACTCTATCCCTTTTGCAATAAGCACCAGCTTTCGTCTAGCTTTCCTAACTGCTTTTTGCAGTAGCTGCATATTAACTTCCTGTGATTCACGTACCTGGACACACCAAACCCTCTGCACAGCAGAATGATGTAGTCTCTCACCATTTAAGTAATATTCCACTTTCCTACTTTCTTCCTGCCAAATGAAAAACCATGGGAGAGATCGAACGGCCATGTTGCACCTGAAAAGCAATGCGCGCGTGCGGTGCAACCTGGCTGATAGAAGCTGGGAGGCCCATTCCCAGGATCAACCCGGCTCGTGGATTCTGCAGAGGTCAGAGGTCATGTCGCTGTATTGAGAGATTGAGACGCCATTTAAAAATGACATCCTCTCTCTGGCTGCATTGTGCAGTCTGGCGAGCTGAGCCACTGAGTACAGAACCCAGAACTGAGTTCAGAAAACTGAGCTTTCCACCTGTTTGGGGAGGCTGGTACGGGAATTGAACCGTGCTGCTGGTCTGCCTTTAAAGCCAGCGATTTAGCCCTGTGCTAAACCAGCCTCTGAGACAGCGTTGAGTGTCTCACCGCTATGAGTGCTGGGAAACATGCAGTTTAACTCACTCGCTGTGGGACTTTGTTCCCATTTAGTTAAATCGCGGCCAATACATTTGTCCTACATTATACTCCATCTGCCAAATTTTTCCCCACTTATTTTTTTTTTGGTTGTTTATGGGATGTGGCCGGCATTTATTACCTGTCCCCAATTGTCCTCGGGAGAGCAGTTAAGAGTCGATCACACTGCTGTGCGTCTGGAGTCAAATGTAGGCCAGACCGGGTAAGGACAACAGATTTCCTTCCCTAAAGGATATTAGTGAACCAGATGGGTTTTTACGACAATTGACAATGGTTTCATGGCCATCAGTACACTTTTAGTTCCAGATTTTTATTGAATTCAAATTTCACCATCTGCAGTGGCAGGATTTGAACCTGGGTCCCCAGAGCATTACCCTGGGTCTCTGATTTGCTAGTTCAGTGACCATACCACAATGTCACCGCCTCCCTCACTTAACCCGTCTATAACTCTTTGCAGCCTCTTTCTGCACCCCTCACCACAATCTGTCCTATCTCTGTATCAGCCACAAATATGGCTACAATACAGTCTGTCACTTCACCCAAGTCATTGGTAAAGATTGTAAATAGTGGAGGCCCAGTAATGATTTCTGCGGCACTCCACTCCAGTTTGCTATCCTGAAAATGACCCATTTATCCTGATTCTGTTTCCTGTTAGTTAGCCAATCCTCTGTCCATGCTAATATATTACCCCTAACACCACAATCTCGTATTTCATGCGGTAATGTTTTATGTGACACCTTCTTGAATTTATTTTTGAAATCCAAACACATTGCAATCATCATGTCTTCACTTGACATCCAGCTTACTTGCTGGCACCTCTGGAGGGGGGGGGGGGGGGGGCACTGGACAGGGGGAAGAACAGCCATCCTTGTTGACATTTGCTCTCTCGAATCCAGCCACATTGAGGTCAATGGTCATGACCCCACTGTTGACCTACTTGAGATCATCCATCTCAATACAAAGCAGGGATCGACCTTGGATCTTCTCAGGTTAGTGTGACATAGCTCCCACATGGTGCATCTACCTCGTCAGACATCAGCTATTTAGCAGTACACAGATCAATACCAACCTGACTTCCCGCACTCCCAGCTCCGAAGCCTGATTCTTTCACTTCTCAATGAGCTGACAGCTAAGAATCAAAGAAGGAAGCATTTGTGTTGGAAGAGTTGTCATGTACATGGTCTGCTGGTGTTACAGCTGGTGTCATTTCAATTGAAATTGACACAGAATTCTTTAATAATAAGTCAAGGTGAAATAATAACACAGATCATCCACCAGAGCCACAGTGAAATATGTCAGAAATGAAATGGCACAGGTTTTTACTTTATAAAACGAAAAAAAGGGGGAGCACAGTTCGATAGGGCGATGGATCATCATATTGTTACTGTTCCGCTTGACTTTGTTACTGAAGTACAAAGTTACCGGTACAGGCCTGGAGGGCCGAAGGGCCTGTTCCTGTGCTGTATTGTTCTTTGTTATATCACTGCACAGTACCATGACGACAAAATGTGCAGAGCAGTGTCCTAGGCAACGGGGGCCAGGAAGCAGCCCACCATTCAGAATTTAAATACTACAATAGCATCCAAGAGACATAATTAGGAAACTTCCTGCGGCAGCCATGGAGTGCACAGTCGCACACTTGGTGGCTCCCACTCAAGACGGGTTTTTCAGTCTTTTCTCCACCCGGAAGGCGAAGTATTTGAGCGCAGGAGGTGCAGGAGCGCCTGGCGGAAGGTTTTACCCCTCTGCTGTGGTTGGTGGGTGGATCCAGAGACTAGGAGTGGGGCGAGAAGGAAAGAACTGCTGGAGCAGGAGTATCTTCATGGTGCGCCACAGGGTAAGGTGGTGGAGGGCGAGGTTACCGCTCTGCCAGCCCAGTTTGTACCAGGTATTTTGGGGTCCAAGAGGAAAAATGGGGCGGAGCACCTTGGAGACTGCTGGCACGGCCGGGAAAGCAGTCTGGGTGGGTTCAATGTCAGCAGGGAGCAGTTACAATGCAGAGCCACCTGCTCTAGGAAAGCAGCAACATGGGGTGGGCACTGGACCCATTAATCTGCCCTCTGCTTTCTGGTTGAAAATTAGCTCAAGGTTCTGTTCCCAGACCGAGAACTTATTGCCCACTGCTGGCAGATGTTGAAAAACAGGCACAGATAATTCTAACTCTCTGATGATTTGCCTCTTCCACATCCACCAGCTGGAAAATTGCCGACGCTCCGCTCAGTAATTGCCTTGAAAGCACACATATTTGGTATTTATTCATCAAAACCGTTTTGAGTATTAAACATGTGGCCCAATACTCCTTAGCGGGATCTGATCTGAGAATCTTGATGTGTTCGGGAACTGCAGTTCTGTAAAATTGGCATATTGTCAGTGGTGTGTTGTCCTCACTCAAAGCTGACAAAGCTTCCCAGGTGGTGCGAAGTCAACTGGAAGGGGTTATGGTTTGTTCAGTTTCAATTACTCTCACTCCGGATAGCAATGGAAGATTTCAAATACAGTAACCAGGGGCTGGAGAGGTGGTGAATAAAACCCATCCTGGGTATCTGCCTAATGGTTAATGGCACCTATCCTGCGTCAGGCCAGTTAGTTTGATAGATTACGTTGCAAGATCTATGCAAAGTTGTCAAGTTCACTGGCTGGGATTCTGTAGGATTTGGTGGAGAAGTGGGAGCAAAGGCCTGCCCATTCCTTCTCCCATTTCCACAGGGATCTCACATCAGTTGGCCAAAGCTCATCCAGCAGGGGGAATATCGACAGGCTATTCACTGACACCCCATTACCCCCTATATCACTGACCCCCCATCAGCCCCCATATCACTGACACCCCATCACCCCCTATATCACTGACACCCCATCAGCCCCCATATCACTGACATCCCATCACCCCCTATATCACTGACCCCCCCATATCACTGACACCCCATTACCCCCTATATCACTGACACCCCATCACCCCCATATCACTGATTCCCCCATCTCCCCCATATCACTGATACGCCATCACCCCATATCACTGACCCCCATCACCCCCATATCACTGACCCCCCCATCACCCCCATATCACTGACCCCCATCACCCCCATATCACTGACCCCCCCCATCACCCCCATATCACTGACCCCCCCATCACCCCCATATCACTGACCCCCCATCACCCCCATATCACTGCCCCCCCATCACCCCCATATCACTGATTCCCCCATCCCCCATATCACTGACCCCCCCATATCACTGACCCCCCATCACCCCCTATATCACTGACCCCCCATCACCCCTCATATCGCTAATTCCCCCATCCCCCCATATCACTGATTCCCCCATCCCCCCATATCACTGACCTCCCATCACTCCCATATCACTGACCCCCCATCACCCCCATATCACTGACCCCCCATCACCCCATATCACTGACCCCCCATCACCCCCATATCACTGACACCCCATCACCCCCATATCACTGATTCCCCCATCTCCCCCATATCACTGACACTCCCATCACCCCCATATCACTGACCCCCCATCACCCCATATCACTGACCCCCCATCACCCCATATCACTGACGCCCCATCACCCCCTATATCACTGACACACCATCACCCCCCATATCACTGACCCCCCCATCACCCCCATATCACTGACCCCCCCATCACCCCCATATCACTGACCCCCCCATCACCCCCATATCACTGACCCCCCCATCACCCCCATATCACTGAACCCCCCATCACCCCCCCCATATCACTGACGCCCCATCACCCCCCCCCATATCACTGACGCCCCATCACCCCCATATCACTGACCCCCCATCACCCCCATATCACTGACCCCCCCATCACCCCCATATCACTGACCCCCCCACCATCACCCCCAATATCACTGACCCCCCCCATCACCCCCATATCACTGATACCCCATCACCCCCATATCACTGACCCCCATATCACTGACCCCCCATCACCCCCATATCACTGACCCCCCATCACCCCCCATATCACTGACCCCCCACCATCACCCCCATATCACTGACCCCCCCACCATCACCCCCATATCACTGACCCCCCCACCATCACCCCCCATATCACTGACCCCCCCATCACCCCCATATCACTGATACCCCCATCATCCCCATATCACTGACCCCCATCACCCCCATATCACTGACCCCCCCCATCACCCCCCCATATCACTGACCCCCCATCACCCCCATATCACTGACCCCCCATCACCCCCATATCACTGACCCCCATCACCCCCATATCACTGACCCCCCATCACCCCCATATCACTGACCCCCATCACCCCCATATCACTGACCCCCCATCACCCCCATATCACTGACCCCCCCACCATCACCCCAATATCACTGACCCCCCCCATCACCCCCATATCACTGATACCCCATCACCCCCATATCACTGACCCCCATCACCCCCATATCACTGACTCCCCCATCACCCCCCCATATCACTGACGCCCCATCACCCCCATATCACTGACCCCCCATCACCCCCATATCACTGACCCCCCATCACCCCGTATCACTGACCCCCCCATCACCCCCATATCACTGACCCCCCCACCATCACCCCAATATCACTGACCCCCCCATCACCCCCATATCACTGATACCCCATCACCCCCATATCACTGACCCCCATCACCCCCATATCACTGACCCCCCATCAACCCCATATCACTGACCCCCCATCACCCCCATATCACTGACCCCCCCATCACCCCCATATCACTGACCCTCCATCACCCCCATATCACTGATCCCCATCACCCCCATATCACTGACCCCCCATCACCCCCATATCACTGACCCCCCATCACCCCCATATCACTGACCCCCATCACCCCCATATCACTGACCCCCCATCACCCCCATATCACTGACCCCCCATCACCCCCATATCACTGACCCCCCACCAGCACCCCCATATCACTGACCCCCCATCACCCCCGTATCACTGACCCCCCCATCACCCCCCTATCACAGACCCCCCCATCACCCCCATATCACTGACCCCCATCACCCCCCATATCACTGACCCCCCCACCATCACCCCCATATCACTGACCCCTCATCACCCTGACCCCACCATTACCCCCCATATCCCTGACCCCCCCCCATATCATTGACCCCCCATCACCCTGACCCCCCCATATCACTGACACTCCCCATCACCCCCATATCATTGACCCGCCATCACCCCCATATCACTGACCCCCCATCACCCCATATCACTGACCCCCCCATCACCCCCTATCACTGACCCCCCATCACCCCCATATCACTGACCCCCCCCATCACCCCAATATCACTGACCCCCCATGTCACTGACCCCCCCATCACCCCCTATCACTGACCCCCCATCACCCCCATATCACTGACCCCCCATCACCCCCATATCACTGACCCCCCATATCACTGACCCCCCATGTCACTGACCCCCCCATCACCCCCTATCACTGACCCCCCATCACCCCCATATCACTGACCCCCTCACCCACTCCATCCTTCCTGCACCTCCCCCCACTCTCAGATTTTGCTCCTCACTCGAGGACCCCCCTCTGAATGAGCTACTGCTGGCCAGTCTGGGACAAGCTGCCAGTAGCAACATGGCCCACCCCATCCTCCTCTCAGCGGGCATGTGCCAGGGAGATGGGAGTGTTTACATCTTAATGACAGCTGCAAGTGATGGGCATTCAGGAACAGCACAACACCGGAATCCCTGGATTTGGATCCTTGGAAGTTGCAATGTCACTGCCTCCTGAATAGGGACTAACACCTCAGCATTTGCCATCAATCGGGCGACAGGATTCAGGGCCTTGAATCAGATAGTATGATCTGACATCAACAGACCACTTCTGGTATATAATAGCCATTGTTATACATGGAGGGAGCATTATACTAGTTAAACAAGCGAGTTAAAAAAAAAGGGGGAACCTTAAATCCATCTCTTCTAAGGTAGGTTATAAATATTTACTATCCTGTCGAACGATTTATAACCCAGTGTCAACCATTTGAAGGATTTCACTACACACAGTCTGCCCGTAGTATTGCCTTAACCATAAATCCACTCACTGGTCAATAAACCATTATATTGACCACAGAAAGGCAGATATGGGACAGTCAGAGCCTGACAGCCACATACAGTAGTTGGTGAGCAAGTTTCCGCCAGTATACTAGTCTCAGCTACACTTCACTTTGATTTCCACAACACCTTTGATGGCTCTCTTTATGCTGTGCCGCATTTCATTTGAAGCCTGGCTTCCAATAACATTTACCAAAGAGTATATCATTTTAAATATCCTATTAAAATGTTGCAATAAATCTTCATGCCTGATTGATGAATTAAAGCTTTAATATCTTTTGTAAAAAGAGACGGTGAAAGTCATCATCTTCCCCCAACGCTAAACTAATAAGAACTTTTTAAAAATACATTGAATTTTACCTTGAAGTGTCATTGTGTTAGAGTGGGGTGGAAACCCACTCTGGTTTGGAGACAGGAATACCAACCATGCCAGCAATTGCTCCATTAATTGAAGATTACAAAGTGCTCCTTGTCTTATGCATTTAGTTACTTCTCAGTGTTGTTCAACAGCACAAGTTAGCAACGGAGTTTTGCCATCATTTGGATTATTTAAATTCAGAAGCTTGTAGTGAATTTTCTGATTATTTGTTAATTAAATAGAATTTTCTTTGGGTCTTTCAGGCCATGTTTTACTGAAGGTTTGCCTTTGGATTATTACTCAGCTCCTGCTATTCTCACACATTTACCATAGCTGAGTAATCGCCAAGTTTGGGAGGATTTGAAGTATTTGAAAGAGACACCATTGTGTACGAGTTAACCTTCCATGCTGGTGGTGATACCCGCATCACACTGAATATCGGGGGTACACATTGTTACCCATGGAATAATTGTAACACAACATCTAGCCCATTGGAATGAGGTGGAGATAGGCGACCAAATTGGCAGTGAAGAACTTCCTGCAGTATTCCCGTTTAGGTCTTGTCCCATTTTAACAGGTGTGTTTCAGGCAGAGTTGGTTCTGCTGGTCACAGGACCAAGGGGGACCCTCAATACGATTTAAAATCAGGATTCACGTACACGTGCCCGATGTTGGAAAGGTATCAGGGGTCGTTCTTTCGCACCATGTCGGCAATTCTACATGTGGGACTTAAAGCCCAGACCCCTGGATGTCGGACTTGCCGGAACGGCAGACAGGAGCAGGGGCAGATGTCACAGCTTTTGCCTCGTTGATCGCTGTCAGGCTGGTCCTGTTGGGGTGGTGGTCAGTTTCTTCAGACTGTGCCTTAGTATGGTGGGCGAGCGAATGGAATTCTTGTATTTGCTCTGGGGTGGGGGGGAGGGAATGAGGGATTCCACAAGAGGCAGGGTTTATTTGTACTGCATTTTGGGGAGCTGGTTGCAGCCAATTGCTAGAGGGTAGGGGAGGTGGGGGGGTGGGAGGGGGGGGGGGGGGCGGATGGTTTATTTGGAGTTTGTTTTATTTTGTAAATGTTATGTGTTTAATTTATGTGTTTTATCTGTTTAATTGTTAAAATGTGAAAATTTTAAATTTGAATGAAATATTTTTTAAAAAGAAAATTCACATTCATTGACAAATGTGAATTCTGATGTAATTTGATGCTAATTACAGCAGTAATTTTCATTGTTGGACATGAGGGGAGCACAAAAAGCCCTATGTTAGTTTAAATTTCTTATATTTGTTATTTTTTTTAAACAGGCTCCTTGCGGTTGGGGTCCCAAAAGAAACCGTGAGTGTCCCCTGCCCAGGCCCCCCCCCCCCCCCCCCCCCCCCCCGTCTCTCTCACCCTCTCACCTCCAAACACCCTCCCCCCTCCCAATCCATCAGCCAAACCCCAACCAGTTACCAGTTAAAATGAGGGCTTCCACGTCCATTATTTCAAATCTGTTCCCCGATATTGTAACAAGATTGAGAGATGTTTAAAACCGATTCTGTTCAATTGAAGTAGCTCAACTTGTGCAATTCAACAGCACAAAATAGTGAAAGTTCCAGTGTGAACATGCAAGAGATTTGATGATAAGCAGCAGTGGGTTGCAGCCCACAGAGAATTCATCATCTTGTTCCTCTTCGCAATCTAAGTCAGCAAGTTGTGATATATTAAACCAGCAACACATTTTTGCAAACTTCATCCTGAATATCCAACTACTGGATTTACTGCCTATTTTGGTTTCCTGATGTCCCAGTGCATGAAGTAATGAAGCAACTAATGCACGAGCGGCTTTTGAAATTTAAAAAGTCCTGGTGAACACAAATACGTACATAATCCATAAATGGTTTAAATCCTTCTTTCTTACAATGGACTGGACTCCACACAATTATTTTTAGCTTAGTCTGAAGAGTTGAAAAGCTGACAATGAGAATACATCAATAGTCTAGGCTGAGAAAAAAAACCATTCAATCTATTAAACTTGGTCCTTCTTCATCAACTCTCCCACCATGGCATTGAACTGGACTTGCAAACCCCAATATTTTCACCTCCATTATACAGCATCATAGATTACTCCAAATATTTATACTTCTCGAGTGAAATGAAATGAATGAAAATCGCTTATTGTAACAAGTAGGCTTTTTTTTTTAGAACAGTACAGCACAGAACAGGCCCTTCGGCCCTCGATGTTGTGCCGAGCAATGATCACCCTACTCAAGCCCACGTATCCACCCTATACCAGTAACCCAACAACCCCCCTTAACCTTACTTTTTAGGACACTACGGGCAATTTAGCATGGCCAATCCACCTAACCCGCACATCTTTGGACTGTGGGAGGAAACCGGAGCACCCGGAGAAAACCCACGCACACACGGGGAGGACATGCAGACTCCACACAGACAGTGACCCAGCCGGGAATCGAACCTGGGACCCTGGAGCTGTGAAGTATTGATGCTAACCACCATGCTACCGTGCTGCCCCAGGCTTCAAATGAAGTTACTGTGAAAAGCCCCTAGTCACCACATTCCGGCGCCTGTTCGGGGAGGCTGGTACGGAAATTGAACCGTACTGCCTTGGTCTGCTTTCAAAGTCAGCGATTTAGCCCTGTGCTAAACCAGCCCCTGAGTAATGAGGTTAGACTGGTCTCCTGTTAGAAATTTTGCTTTCTCTCATTTCCATTCAGATCATCTGGTCCGACTCTAGTGGTAGAGTTTGAAGTGGCAATCTGGATTTGCTTATCTATAGTATTTAATATTTTATATACTTCACTGAGGTAACCCCATTGAGTTCCTCCTTCCTCCACTGTAAAGCTCAACTTTCACCAACATTTTCTTATTATTCATTTCCTTCACACTTGAGATCAATTTTTGAGGTCTATCTCAAACATCTTTCCAATACACAAGTAACTAACCACACTAAGTGTGGTTTTGTTAAGGATTTAGCCTAACTTCTGTTATGACTATTATGCTGTTAATGCTCCTCGGCTTCTTCCCACATCTCCCTGTGCTAATTTTGCCTTTTTTAATACATAGTTATGTCTCACATTTCTTTGACCTATGTGTAATATTTTTACATTTAACATTATTAAATTTCCTTCACGACAGTTCTGTGCTGCGAGTTGCTGGAGCTTGATGCATTTACTTGAATTCTTGTCCTCTCTGGTATTTTAACCCATTTAAAACAAGTACATTAATATTTCCACTAAAATATTAGAGGGATACTTTTCTAATAGACTGATGGGCCTGAACTTGGTATCAGAGCTCACAGATATTAGAGAATAAATTGGACAGCGACATCCAGAGTCTGCAAATAAGCAGTTAAAATGGAAAAACCCAGAGATTGGAGTCTGCGTTTTCCTGCTGCTCCATAAACTACACTGTAACGAACCTCACCAATCAACTCATCACTAAAATCCACTTAAGGATGCAAAGCTGTGGTATCTGGCCACTAGCTACCAACTAAATATCACAAAGTTATGGCTGGTGCATTCAGGCATAAGCGCATCACTAATCTTCTGATCGGTCTCAATTATTGAAAACAACCCGTCTGAAATGGAAACTTTTATTCTACAAGTGTGGCGTCTCATTCCTGCAAGAATGTAATTAATTTTTTTTCCCCCTTGACGGTCCGTCTCGTTTAATTCCCAGCAGCAACGCGGATTCAAAATTGGCTGAATAACAGGAAGCACAGAGTTACAGTCAATAGATATTTTTCGGGTTGGAGGAAGGTTTGTAGCAGTGTTCCCCAAGGGTCGGTGTTGGGACCCTTGCTTTTCCTGATGTATATTAATGATCTAGATCTTGGTGTGCAGGGAACAATTTCAAAGTTGCAGATGACACAAAACCTGTAAGCATTGTAAACTGTGAAGAGGACAGTGTAGAACTTCAAAAGGACAAAGAGAGGTTGGCGGAGTGGGCAGATAGGGGGCAGATAAAGTTCAATGTGGAGAAGTGCGAGGAAGAACATGAAGGGTCAATATGACATGAAGGGTAATGTTCTTTAAGGATTGCAGGAGCAGAAGGACCTGTGTGTATATGTGCATAGATCATTAAAATGGCAGGACAGGTGGCTATAACAAAGTTTATAGTATTCTGGGTTTTATTAATAGGGCACAGAGTACAAGAGCGAGGAGGTTTTAGAATTTAGAACAGTACAGCACAGAACAGGCCCTTCGGCCCTCGATGTTGTGCCGAGCAATGATCACCCTACTCAAACTCACGTATCCACCCTATACCCGTAACCCAACAACTCCCCCTTAACCTTACTTTTTAGGACACTACGGGCAATTTAGCATGGCCAATCCACCTAACCCGCACATTTTTGGACTGTGGGAGGAAACCGGAGCACCCGGAGGAAACCCGCGCACACACGGGGAGGACGTGCAGACTCCGCACAGACAGTGACCCAGCCGGGAACCGAACCTGGGACCCTGGAGCTGTGAAGCATTGATGCTAACCACTATGCTACCGTGCTGCCCATGCCCAATGGTGAACTTTAACAAGACATTAGTTAGACCTCAGCTGGAATATTGTGCACAGGTCCGGGCTTTACACTATCCGAAGGATGTGAACCCATTGGAGAGAGAGCAGGAGAGCTTCACAAGAATGATTCCAGGGATGAGAAACTTCAGTGATGAGGATAGAATGGAGAGGTTGGGACTGTTCTCCTTGGAGAGAAGCTGGCTGAGAGGAGATTTGATAGAGATGTTCAAAATAATGAGGGGGCTGGACAGAGTAGACAGGGAGGGGCTGGACAGAGTAGACGGGGAGAAACTGTTCCTGCTCGGAAAAGGATCAAGAACGAGAGGGGCACAGATTAAAGGTAATTTGCTGAAGCAGCAAATGTGATGTGAGGAAAAACATTTTTACAAAGTGAATGGTTGGGGTCAGGAATGCAGGGCCTGGAAGTGTGGTGGAGGCAGGTTCAATCGAGGCTTTCAAGGGGGTACTAAATGATTATTTGAATAGAAACAATGTGCAGAGGTATGGCGAAAAGGCAGGGGAATGGCACTGAGCTATAATATTCATTTGGAGAACCGGTATAGACACAATGGGATAGACAGCCTCCTTCTACACCATAACAATTCTGTGATCGTGTGATTCTAAATCCTATATTTCTTTCTGTACAGTAATTTACAATGGATGAAATATTCTAACTTATGCTGCCTACTTTATTTGTCCTGGTTTAGACACTCTGGGTGCGGAAACAAACTTGTCAGCACCTGTTACTTGGACATTACAAGTATCTCTCGAGCCCAAAATTATGTTCATGGTGCTCAGGCACACTTACGGGGGTGAACATTCAGCTGTGCCGAAGTTAGCTCTCACTGCCTCTAGCTGTACTTGTCCGACAAGGAAGAAGAATGTGTGTCAGTAAGAATGGGCAATCTGTTGTGGATCAATAGGTGGCAGTGTGTGCAACCTGTGACCCTTGCAACAGTGATAAGTGTGTGAGGTAGTTGGGGGGAGCAATGAATGTTAAGCAGGAATCCTAATTGATGGAGATTATTGGTAGCTGAGTGATAGGGGTGTGGTAATTAGACCTGTTTTTGGGTGGATTCATTTTGCCCCCCCCCCCCCCCCCCCCCTCAACCTCCAACACAGGGACCCCAGAGAGACTGTTTCAATGTCTGTGTCAATCAATCACACCTACCACAGATCCCTTGTAGAGGGCGCCATGCTGGACCAAACTCTGGATCGCAGGAAATGCTGCTGAAAAGCTAATAAAAAAACCTGTCGGAAGTTTCCAGCAAGTTGACTGTTAAGGTTCTTCACTGCTAAACGCAAAATACAAGTCATTACATGTCAGTCTGCAATATCAGAGTGTGGACTTAGAGCCAAAGTATCAGATTATACAAACAATCCAAATGTTTCTAAAATCAATTTCGCCATCTCCTGTTTCAATTTATATAGACTCGGAATATTAGAAGTTCAATCACCAACTCTCACTGCACCCCAATCAAACTTTACACATCACTTTGATTCCTCTGAGCGACAAACCTCTGCCCTAGATTCTGTGAATTTAGGTTAACTAAAGGTTTTCAGGTGAAACTTTAACAAAACCTTTCTGAAAATTAACAGAAACTATGATTCTTCGGCTGCATCTGCCTGGCGACAGAAAGTTCCCACTCGAGGTTGCACGTTTCGCGTCCCGTCCATGGCGATCTTGCAGTGAGCGTGGCCGAAGAATCCAGCCCTATATCACCAGCAGTATAGCATCGTACTTTACATCTTTAAGGATGTTGCAGTTAAAGGTAAGTATTTGATCCAGTGTTGCAACTTTGTTAACTTTTATCATAAAATCCCAGAGTGCAGAAGGAGGCCATTCAGCCCATCCCGTCTGCACCCACCCCGGAAAGAGCACCCTACCCAAGCCCACACCTCCATCCTATCCCCGTAACCCAGTAACCCCACCTAACCTTTTTGGACACTAAGGGGCAAATTAGCATGGCCAATCCACCTAACCTGCACATCTTTGGATTACGGGAGGAACCGGAGCCCCCGGAGGAAACCCACGCAGACACGGGGAGAACGTGCAAACTCCACTCGCTGTTTAATTTTATTAAATTATTCCAACAGTTTTGTTCATCAATTGGGACAGATTTCTCTAAAAATAGAAGATTGTGGTGTTTAAGATGATTGAAGGAGTTGATAGGCCAGAGGTTATCCATTAAGGCCCCAGCCTCGCCCCTCCCCTGAGGTGTGGTGATCCTCAGGTTAAATCACCACCTCAAAGGGTAAAGCAGCCTATGGACATCTGGGACTATGGCGAATTTACCCAAGGCTGGAGAGTATAGATTTCTTCTGATGCAGACAGTCTAGAAAAGGGGACCATTCAGGGGCGATATCAGGAAGCACTTCTTCACACAAAGGGGCGAGCAAATCGGAAACTCTTTACCTCAAAAAAGCTGTTGAGGTTGGCATTTTCCAAACCCAGATGGCCAAACCTTTGTTGTGCAAAGGTACTAAGGGTTAGTGAGCCACAGCGGGAAGATAGAGCTAAGATACGATCAGCAATGATCGAGCTGAGTGGCGGAACAGGCTGAAAGGGGGCTCAGATTACCACTGTCCAAATGCACAATGGGTTAGTCGATGCAGTGCCACTATCACCTTGCTAGGTGATTGGCAGTAAGACTGACGTCACCTAACCGTCAACCAATCACGTTGTGATTACAGGTTGCTTATGTCAGGAATGCATGTCATTGAATTTTTTAAAATCATAAACGTAAGTTTTACATATATTCTCATTGAATTCTGGAAACTGCAGAACAAAAAGCACTAATCAATAGATTTAATAGAGTACACAATTTTATTTTCCATCTGTTCCCACTCTGGATTCTCTCCGTTGTGGTCATCCTCAATTCTCATCCAATGTGTACATGTTGCCCCGAGCCCATGGTTCCTGTCCCTCACCAGAGACACCTCTATCTATTTAGCATATCTCAGGATTAGCACAAGACTGGAAACTCAGCATGGGGTGAACTGGTATCCATTTACCCAACAGAAACAACGGCACACGCCTAATCACTACCATTCACTAATGCCAAAGCTGGTGCTAAGTGTAATGGTGGAGGAGCGGGTGCCTGTCTGCTTCTGCTTCACAGGGTTAAACAGCCAGCTCGGCAGTTAGTGTGCAGATGTGACAGAACGTTTTCATTCTGTAAATGCTGCCTCTTTCTGACACACTGTAAGATGTACAGCGAATAAGTGCTCCAGGCGAATATGCCACACCAGCCTTACATCTGTCTGCTTTCATTTGTCTATAACTGTGCTTGCAGATAAAACAACCCTTCCAGATGTCACGACAATTGGTGTTATGCACGCTGACTTTAAAAAGACAAGATCCCTTTTCTGTCAGCTTAACTGGAGTGTAAAGAAAGTCTTTCAAATTGTCGCAGGATGCCAGAACAGATTCCAGCCTTCTCACTTCTTACTTTAGATAATTTCTTCAAAAACTAACTTGGTATTTTAAGAAGGAACTTCAATGGACAAGTAGAAAAGATGAGTCATCCACTTTACAATATTCTAATCAGATTTACTGACATGTGCTTCAAAGTCTTTCAATTTAAAGCCTGGCCGTAGGTTGAGCTGGAATATTATATTCAGTTTGCTGCATGGATTTAAGAAAAGGCGGTCATGTCTTCTTTAAATCCAACGTACTGGAAATAAAATGATTCATGGATAATAAATACGACTCTCATCAAATATTTCCAGCTGATTTCGTCAAGAACATTTACCTTCACTGTTTAAAATGTGAGGGGGAGGAAGAGACGGACAGTGTCAAACAAAGACTCTGTGACTGTGAAAGGGAGGGGCAGGAGAAATTGTTGGGCACTGCAGCGGCTTGATTCGAAAACAGGGTTATTTATTCCTGTGGATCAGAGTTAAGATCCAAGGCAAGAGAAATGATGATGACCCTGCCTCCCTCTGGTAGCTGTGAGGGGTCACAAACCACAGTGACATACAGCAGCCTCACCATAATCACCAGAGGCTGCAACCCCTTTAGCTTCTAATGGCCAGGATTCAAGCACCCTTATCTTGGAGCATCAAATCCAAGAGGCCAAAGGTCACGACCTGGAATGGGGATGTCAATGTTTATTTGCTGTGATTTATAAATGTGCAGTAGTAGATATTTCTCAGTGTGTTACAGCATACCAACACAATGAGACCAAAAGTACATTAGCATGCTGACCCTGGACTCTGCAACTGCCTTGTCGTACAGGATCCAGTCTTCGCTATGTTTAAGAACAATCTTTAAAGCTCCTAGGTGTCAGGAGGTTTATTTGATTCCACTGATCCACCTCTCTATATTGGGCACTCATTGTTAGAACCCATGGGCACGAAACATCAGTGCCACCCACAGTGTTCAGCTGTGAAGTAATGCATGGCATGGGGAGGTTGGTGGCTTAATTTCATTGGACTAGTAATCCAGAGACCCAGGGTAATGATTTGGGGACCCGGGTTCGAAACCTGTCACGGCAGGTGATGGAATTTAAATTCAATAAAATACCTGGAATTAAAACCCAAATGATGACCATGAAACCATTGTCGGTTGTCGTAAAAACCCACCTGGTGGAGGACTGCACAGGGGCTGGTTTAGCTCACTGGGCTAAATCGCTGGCTTTTAAAGCAGACCAAGCAGGCCAGCAGCACGGTTCGATTCCCGTACCAGCCTCCCCGGACAGGCGCCGGAATGTGGCGACTAGGGACTTTTCACAGTAACTTCATTGAAGCCTACTCGTGACAATAAGCGATTTTCATTTCATTTCAAACGTGAGTGGTGCCAGAGGGGCCCGGCCAACCACACCCACATGTTTTGGGCTTGCCCCAAGCTTGCTGGGTTCTGGACAGCCTTCCCCGAGGCAATGCCCAAGGTTGTGGGGGTGAGGGTGGAGCCATGCCCAATAGTGGCAATCTTTGGGGTATTGGAGCAGCCAGAGTTACACATGGGGAAGGGGGCCGACGCCCTCGCTTTCGCTTCCCTAATCGCACGCCGGAGAATCCTGCTCGGCTGGCGATCGGCAGCACCACCCAAAGCTGCAGACTGGCTCGCTGCCCTATCGGAATTTCTCTACCTGGAGAAGATTAAGTTCACCATCCGAGGGTCAGTGGAAGGCTTCCTGGATACTTGGGGGCAGTTTGTCGGTCTGTTCCAAAACCTGTTCGAGGCCAGCAAGAGGAGTAACCTAATAAGAATTTTTTAAAAACACCAAGATAGATGAGGTATCAAAGGACTGCGCAACCCGGAAGCGGAAGGAATGTGGGGAATCCGCGAGAGATGGGGGTGTGGGGGCGGCAACCACCCCCCCCTTTTTTGTTTTCATTCTGTCCGGAAAATAAAAGAAAAGCACAACCGAAGCCGGGGGTGGGGGCGGGAAGGGGGGGTTGGGGACACCGGGGAAGGGGGAGGAACCATAGGCCAACCCAGAGGGCAACGAAATGCACATAGGGTCAGTTAAACCAAGGACATACTAAACCTCTCTGTATAATAAAGGAAATTAGTGCGGGTGAGAAAAATGGGATGTATATATATACACAACTGTTTATAAATATGGGAAATGCCAATAAAAAGATTTTTTAAAAAAAATTAAAAACCCCATCTGGTTCACTAATGTCCTTCAGGGAAGGAAATCTGCTGTCCTTACCTGGTCTGGCCTACATTGGGTAGGGTGCTCTTTCCAAGAGCCGGTGCATACTCGATGGGCCGAATGGCCTCCTTCTGCACTGTAAAATCTATGAATCTATGAATCAATGACCTCCCTTCCAACACAAACACGAGGTCAGAAGTGGGGATGTTTGCGGATGACTGCACAATGTTCAGCACCATTCACAACTCCTCAGATAATGAAGCAGTCCCATGTCCAAATGCAGCAAGACCTGGACAATATCCAGATTGGGCTGACAAGTGACAAGTTACATTTGCGCCACACAAGTGCCAGGCAATGACCACCTCCTTCTGGAGAGGATCTACCCACCGCCCCATGACATTCAATTAGATTACCATCCCTGAAACTCTCACAATCAACATCCTGGGAGTTACCGATGATTAGAAACTGAACTGGACTAGCCACATTAATACTGTGGCTACCAAGGCAGGTCAAAGGTTAGGAATCCTACGGCGAGTAACTCAACTCCTGATGCCACCCCCCCCACCCCCACTTCACTTGCCTGGATGAGTGCGGCTCCAACAACACTCAAGAAGCTCAACACCATCCTGGACAAAGCAGCCCCGCTTGATTGTTCCCCCTTCCACAAACATTCAAACCCTCCACCACCAATGAACAGTGGCAGCCGTGTGTACCATCTACAAGATGCACTGCAGTAACTCAACAAGATTCACTAGACAGCATCTTCAAAACTACCATCTAGAAGGACAAGAGCAATCTCTCCTCATAGCTAATACCCTCCATACCAGGCAACATCCTGGGAAACCTTTTCTGTACTCTCTCCAAAGCCTCCACATCCTTCTGGTAGTGTGGTGACCAGAATTGGGCACAGTATTCCAAATGTGACCTAATCAACGTTCTTTATAATTGCACAGTAAGAAGTCTTACAACACCAGGTTAAAGTCCAACAGGTTTGTTTCAAACACGAGCTTTCGGAGCACGGCTCCTTCTTCACCTGAAGAAGGAGCCGTGCTCCGAAAGCTCGTGTTTGAAACAAACCTGTTGGACTTTAACCTGGTGTTGTAAGACTTCTTACTGTGCTCACCCCAGTCCAACGCCGGCATCTCCACATCATGGCTTTATAATTGCAACATAATATTCGAGCTTTTATACTCAATACCCCGTCCGATGAAGGCAAGCATGCCATATGCTTTCTTCACCACCATTTCCACCAGTGCTGCCACTTTTAAGGAACTATGGACCTGCAATATTCATCCCTCTGCAATGATCAATTAAGAATGGACCAGATAGCATAAGCAAAGGACCAGGCATTCTTAAACACAAAGAAAAAGGGAGATTGGTCAATTTGTTCAGTTATAATGAATGACTTACCATCAAAATCACAGGAATGCGCGGTTTGATCATAGATCATAGAACAGTACAGCACAGAACAGGCCCTTCGGCCCTCGATGTTGCGCCGAGCAACGATCACCCCACTCAAACCCACGCAACCCGTATCCCAACAATCCCCCCATTAACCTTACACTACGGGCAATTTAGAACGGCCAATCCACCTAACCCGCACATCTTTGGACTGTGGGAGGAAACCGGAGCACCCGGAGGAAACCCACGCACACACAGGGAGGACGTGCAGACTCCACACAGACAGTGACCCGGCCGGGAATCGAACCTGGGACCCTGGAGCTGTGAAGCATTGATGCTAACCACCATGCTACCGTGCTGCCCAACGTGGGGCTGCTGAGAGGCCGGTGAACCTGGCACCACGTCGCAGTCCGGATCTGGCATGCACTGGGCGGGATCCAGATTAACATATTTGAATAAGCTCATTTGAATACCCGTGCAACGCATTCTCCCGGCGCCTGGGAACTAACCAACGAAGACTAGACCGGGCACCATTTAGTACTGGTCCACACGAACATGGACCAGGCAAAACTACTCCGGGGGGGGGGGGTCCCCAGGCCTCGTGAGGACTCCCCCCCCCCCCCTCCCCCACGGGTGGTCAGGGACAGGGTAACCCCCCCCCCCACCTCCTCCTCCCAACTTTGAGTCCCCGCGCTCACCTTCTGGCAGTGCCAGCCTGACACCACTAGTCTGCCACTGCCAGGCCTGCAGGGACAATGCCAGGGTGGCGCTGCCAAAGATCAGGGCCCGAAGGGGGCTATGCCCATGAAAGGGGCAGGGGGATAAGGGTGAGTCTGAAGAGTGGGGGTTGACGGGCAGGTATGAAAGGGCCTCAAAGTTTGGAGGGGGATTAAGGGTAGCGCTCCTGAAAGGGGGGGGTAAAAGGGGAGGGGGTAGACCTGCACTGGGTGGAGCCCCCAGCGATCCCATAGTGCTGTGTCCTCACTTGGGCAGGGGAAGGGGTGAGGGGGGTAATGCCCATGCGTGAGGGGGGCGACATTGTTTCAGCTGATGACTCACTTTACCATCGGAAAATCCAAACATATTGTTAATCCGACTTTGGAGTTTGAGAACCAACAGCAACGTTTCAAGGAATAATATTTTGGGCTCGAGTATTTGCGTAATTTGAAGTGTGCTCTGCAGAAGAAGTGACTTTGGACGCCTGGTTCTCAAAGTTCCCCAGTATTGGGAATTCTCCTCATTTCATGTCCAAATCTGTTGCAGACTCACTGACAGAGACCAATTGCTATGTCAACAACTCCATTAGCATTGTACCATGTGACTAGCAGTACGATAGAAGGTGAACTAGGCTGTCTTTGGTTTTTAACTGTCAGTAGCTTTGATGTTCTGATTAAATTTGGACTTTACAATGAGGTTCTATTAGCCTTGGTATCTGAAAGTAAGGTAGGTATGTTACTGATGAGGGTGGGTACCTCCCAAACATTGAGAGGCAGTTGATTATGACAATTTGTAACCCAGAATGTAGATTTCTCAGTTATTCAGAGGTTATGGCTCAAGACCCGGAAGATAGTCAGATAGTTCAAGAGTTGGAGAAGCATTGCATTTGAAAGGATGTTACTGGAATACCGTCACCTCCAAGTTCCCCGCCATGACAAATACCATTCTGACTTGGACATCTCTGTGCTGTTCCTCCGTTTTCATTGTGTTAGAATCCTGGAATTCCCCAACACCACAGCAGGAGCATCATCATCACAATAACTGCTGTCATTCCAGGGGAAAGCTCACCACCACCTCGTCAAGGGAAACCAACCTAGGGTAATAAACCCTCGTCAATCATTCCTACATCCCAAGAACAGTCAACAAACGCTCAGAAAATAAGATGCGAGGTATGAAAGGCAGCTGGATAATGGGAACTGCACTATGCAAGCCACTCTGGGAAATATCTGGGAAAAATTCACAAGGAGGACTTTTCTTATGGGGGAAATATCCATGACCGGGGAAATATCCATGACCTACTTCCCACTGTTTTGTGCTTAATGGCAAAACTTACTCATGTGCCCAGGCCCAAGACACTTGAGATAAAGGTGCTACTGTTGGAATATTGGGGATGGGGAATACAGAATGGGTTGGGATTGTGGAGATCGTCATTATGCACAGAAATACAGAAAGCACCATTTCTGTCCCTCATCACGCTAAATATACTTGGCTGGCAGTTGTTAGTAAATTCTGCTTCCTCGGGTGACAATCGTCTCTCGATGCAAAGTCTATTGGGTCTTCAATCAGTTCGAAATCATAGTTAAAGTGTCCAAGTTTTATTTATCATGTGTGCCGCATGTTGCTGGTCTTCAGTAATTGGGGGGCTTTATAGGGTTGCCAACTCTGCTGGACAAATTCCAGGAGATGCTGTCACATGACCATGGACTGCTCCTCCCCAAGACTCCAGCCATTGGTTGCTCAACATGCCACTCATCAGAGCTCCGCCTTCCCCAGGCCATTCAATGGGTCGCAGTGTGAATGTTTGGTCACTCGAGTGTAAAATATCAGACTGTTTAGCACAGGGCTAAATCGCTGGCTTTGAAAGCAGACCAGGGCAGGCCAGCAGCACGGTACAATTCCCGTACCAGCCTCCCCGAACAGGCGCCGGAATGTGGCGACTAGGGACTTTTCACAGTAACTTCATTTGAAGCCTACTTGTGACAAGAAGCGATTTTCATTTAATTTCCGTTGGCAAAGAGCTTCACAGTGCTTATCCTTACGCTGTCCGCCTTTCTCAGTGCAATTGTTTTTCACTGAGCCGAGCAGACCAGGAATGTTAGCTCCAAGTGAACAATTTAACCCAGAAAATTATAATTAGCATTGACTAATGAGAGGATATGGTGATGTTACAAAGTGTGGCCTTTCTGGATACAGTGTTTGAGATCTCGACCAAGCTTTCACACTTCAGTGATAACCTGCTTCCTTTTCTCCCCAAAAGGTATGTTTCGTCCAAATATATGTGCACTTTGATGAGAGGGAACTCTGCACGCTGTGCCCCTGCATATGAAGAATCACTCAGCTATTTAAACGAGTTCCAGATATAACCTCGCCATCTAGATTGGCAGCTCTTCAGTTGAGAATGTCTTTGTGTGCCTGCACACACCTTGAGAGAGCTTTGCACCCACAATGCACAGAAGTCAAATTTGAGTCGGTTTCTGCCAAATGTAGAAAGGAGAAAGATCAAGATCGTTTTAAATAAAAAAAACACAATCAAGCCCAAAGCTATAAACATCTGCCACAGCTCTTATTAGATTGTTTGATCCAAGGGAGCAGCTTCCGACCACGACACACGAATTGTGGTTTATCAGCCATGAGCCCAGTGTTATACAAGTCCCCAAGATGAACGTTCCTCTTTCAACTTTGTTTATAGAAGTGGTAAATAGTTGCAAACAAAACCATGTTCCAACGTGCTTCATCGATGACTGGGAGATAAGGGCCAAGTGTTTGGCACCGGCCAAGTGTTTGGCACCAGCCCAAGTTCTGGCAGTCTGTCAACATGGATTAAGCCACTGTGATAATCAAATGGCCTTACATGCCTGGTACAGTAACATTAAAGTTGCAGTGCCTCTTTTGCAACAGTCCACAGCAAACGGCAGCTTTGCAAAACTTAAGATGGGGGGAAAAAAATCATGCCGACCTTCTGATGGCCTTGGACCAAACCAAATAATCAATAACTAACTCTACCTGTAAGTATTACAGGAAAGAAAGAACTCTACCAAAGTAACTAAATAGTGAGGCATAATAGTTATTATCAATGGCAAACTTTTAATCGCTTTCAGCAGCTCGGAAACTGTACGCTGAAGACTGCTTATCGCATAAAGATGCAAGTAATAATGAAAATAGCTGGCAACTGTCCTTCCTTACATCTGTAAACAATTTGTGGCCAACTTCTAAAAGAGAGCACAGACTGGATGAATTGAAAGTGCTGTTGGATGCTAAATGATGCTGGGTCGGATTGTGGGGCTTCATTTATTAGCCTGAACACTGAGCAGATGGGAAAGAGCTGGAGTGTGAAACGGACAGCGAGCTGCCAGAGCGGGAACCAAAACATTCTGCTGCATTTGGCTGTCCGGCTCCCTGTCACACTGAACGTGGCCATGGGTGTCTGCGTTCAGGAGCTGTGCAACGCCGGCCATATAACTCAGTGGAAACCAACATAAAATAAACACACGTGGGACGAGATCAACTGTTTTCTTCGGGCCGCCCAGTCCACTGGGAGCAATAGCCTCAGGCAGTGTATTCAATGTACTGCTGCCAAAACAAGAGGGATTCAATAGCTGTCTGCAAATGCAGTTTCGCCCAAAGTCAGGTCACTTTTTAAAAAGGAACAGTCTTGGTAATCCAAATCCAATTGTCAGGCGCAGAGTTAGCTGCAGCTCTTTGCTTTCTCAGGGAAATCTTGTTTGTTATTCATAGGGCATTTTCACTGTCTCGCCAAGTTCTCATTCCTCAACTAAAGCCAAGAGTCTATGGGAGAAGGAAGCATTCCTAGAGCACCTTCTCCACCCTCAGGGCACCAAATTACTTCAAAGGCAATGAATACTAATTAAAGTATCAGGACTGTCACAGTCCAGGAAACATAGCAGCCAATGAAGATTGCATGGGCATCCCTGGAACATACCTAAAACTGAGGTGTCGACCTGGTGAAGTTACATCACAGGACGACTTAGGTATCATATAGTAAATGCAGCAAGTCATACACTGAACGCAGCAATTCCACAACCTCAGCTCCAAAGCCCTGGCACATCTAGTCATGAAGAGGGGCGGACAATAAAACAAGTCATCGGAGGAGGGGGCTCCACAAATATCCCTGTCCTCAATAACGGGGGTCCAGCATATCAGTGCAAACATTGGGGTTAAGCATCACCACCTGATGGTTGTGGTGTCTGGAAGCCAATCATCTCAGCTCCAGGATATCACTGTAGGAGTTCCTTAGGCCAACCCATCTTTAGCTGCTTCATTAATGACAATCCCTTCATCATAATGACTGGAGTGCGGATGATTGCTGATGATTACACAATATTCTGCAGCATCCATGACTCTACAGATAATGAAGCAGTCCGTGTTCAAATGTAGCAAGGCCTGGGCAATGTCCAGTAGCGAGCTGGCAAGGGGCAAGTAATATTAGTGCCACACAAATGCCAGGCAATGACCATCTCCAACAAGAGGAGGACTTAGCCATCACCCCTTGACATTCATGAAAATGAAATGAAAATTGCTTATTGTCACAAGTAGGCTTCAATGAAGTTACTGTGAAAAGCCCCTAGTCGCCACATTCTGACGCCTGTCCGGGGAGGCTGGTACGGGAATCGAACCGTGCTGCTGGCCTGCTTGGTCTGCTTTAAAAGCCAACGATTAGCCCAGTGAGCTAAACCAGCCCCTCAGTAGCCTTACCATCACTGAATCCCCCATACACCAGCTCCTCAGTACCCTTACCATCACTGAATCCCCCATAAACCAGCCCCTCAGTAGCCTTACCATCACTGAATCCCCCATAAACCAGCCCCTCAGTAGCATTACCATCACTGAATCCCCCATACACCAGCTCCTCAGTACCCTTACCATCACTGAATCCCCCATAAACCAGCCCCTCAGTAGCCTTACCATCACTGAATCCCCCATAAACCAGCCCCTCAGTAGCCTTACCATCACTGAATCCCCCATAAACCAGCCCCTCAGTAGCATTACCATCACTGAATCCCCCATACACCAGCCCCTCAGTACCCTTACCATCACTGAATCCCCCATAAACCAGCCCCTCAGTAGCCTTACCATCACTGAATCCCCCATAAACCAGCCCCTCAGTACCCTTACCATCACTGAATCCCCATAAACCAGCCCCTCAGTAGCCTTACCATCACTGAATCCCCCATAAACCAGCCCCTCAGTAGCCTTACCATCACTGAATCCCCCATTAACAACATTCTGGGGTTTGCAAATGTAAATGTTGCCACAGTTCCAAAAGACCATAGACTGTCCAACCCTTTGAGAGAGAGCTGACTGGTGGTTATTTCACCTGAGAGTCATCGCACTTCAAGTGAGGGGCAAGGTTGAGAAGGAGAAGCCTTCATGAATAACCTAGCCATATTAATACTGTAGCTGCAAGAATAGGTCAGAAGCTAGAAATCATGTGGCAAGTAACTCACCTCCCGACTCCCCAAAGCCTGTCCACCATCTACAAGGCACAAGTCAGGGGTGTAATGGAATACTCTCCACTTGCCTGGATGAGCACAGCTCCAACAACACTCAAGAAGCTCAACACTGTCCAGGACAAAGAAGCCCACTTGATTGGCACCCCTTCCACAAGCATTCATTCCCACCACCACTGAGGCACAGTGGCAGCCGTGTGCACCATCTACAAGGTGTACCGCAGAAACTCACCAAGGTTCCACAGGCAGCACCTTCCAAAACCATGGCTGCAACCAATGAGAAAAGCAAGAGCAGCAGATACCCGAGAACACCTCCACCTGTGGTGAGAAGGGCTGGTCAAATGCTGAGAATTCTGCAGCGAATAACTCACCTCCTCAAAGCCTGTCTACCATCTACAAGGCACAAGTCAGGAGTGTAATGGATGAGTGCAGCTCCAACAACACTCAAGAAGCTCGACATCATCCAGGAACAAAGCAGCCCTCTTGTTTGGCACCCCATCCACCACCTTAAACATTCACTCCCTCCATCACTGAAAAACAGGGGCAAGTTTAGCACAGTGGGCTAAACAGCTGACTTGTAATGCAGAACAAGTCCAGCAGCGTGGGTTCAATTCCCGTACTGGCCTCCCCGAACAGGCGCCAGAATGTGGCGACTAGGGGCTGTTCACAGTAACTTCATTGAAGCTTACTTGTGACAAGCGATTATTATTATTACTACAGTGGCAGCTGTGTACACCATCTACAAGATGCACTGTAGAAACTGACCGAGCTTCCTTATACATCACCTTCTAAACCCACGACCACTACCATCTAGAAGGACAAGGACAGCAGACACCTGGGAACCCCACCACCTGATGGTTCCTCTCCAAGTCACTCACCACCCTGACTTGGAAATATATTGGTTGTTCCTTCACTGTCACTGGGTCAAACTCCTGGAACTCCCTAACAGCACTGTGGTTGTACCTATACCACATGGATTGCAGCATTTCGAGACGACAGCTCCCCACTACCTTCTCAGGGGAAAATAGGGATAGACAACAAGTGCTAGCCTGGCCAGTGATAGACACATCCTGTAAATGAATTTTTAAAAATCTTCAGCCAGAAATGCTGAGTGGATGATCTATCTCGGTCTCCTCCGGAGGTCTCCAGCATCACAGATGTCTGTCTTCGGCCAATACAATTCACTCTACGTGATGTTAAGAAATGGCTGAAGGCACTGGACACTGTAAAGGCTATGGGCCCTGACGATATCCTGGCAATAGTGCTGAAGACCTGTGTTCCAGAACTTGCCACACCCCTAGCCAAGCTGTTCCAGTACAGCTACAACACTGGCACCTACCCAGCAATGTGGAAACCTGGCCAGGTGTGTCCTGTACACAAGAAACAGGACAAATCCATCCCGGCCAATTCCCGCCCTATCAGTCTACTCTCAATCATCAGCAAAGTGATGGAAGGAGTCATCTACAATGCTATCAAGTGGCACTTACTCAGCAATAATCTGCTCACGGACGCTCAGTTTGGGTTCCGCCCAGGGTCACTCAGCTCCTGACCTCATTGCAGCCTTGGTTCAAACATGGACAAAAGAGCTGAATGCCAGAGATGAGATGAGAGTGACTGCCCTTGACATCAAGGCAGATGAGATTGTTCTCTCTGGAGTTCCGAAGAATGAAGGGGGATCTCATAGAGACATAAAATTCTACCAGGACTAGACAGGGTAGATGCAGGGAAGATGTTCCCAATGGTGGGGTGTCCAGAACCAGGGGCCACAATCTGAGGATTCAGGGTAAACCATTTTAGACAGAGATAAGGAGACATTTCTTCACACAAAGAGTGGTGAGCCTGTGGAATTCATTACCACAGGAAGTAGTTGATGATAAAACATTGACTATATTGAAGAGGCGGCTGGATATAGCACTTGGGGAGAATGGGATCAAAGGCTATGGGGAGAAAGCAGGTTAGGCTATTGAGTTGGATGATCAGCCATGATCATGATGAATGGCGGAGCAGGCTCGAAGGGCCAAAAGGCCTCCTGCTCCTATCTTCTATGTATCTATGTAAGGCAGCATTTGACCGAGTATGGCATCCAGGAGCTCTAGCTAAACTGGAGTCAATGGGAATCAGGGGGGAAACTCTCCGCTGGTTGGAGTCATACCCGGCAGAGAGGAAGGTGTTTGTGGTGGTTGGAGTTCAATCATCTCAACTCCAGGATATCACTGCAGGAGTGTCCTCAGGGTAGCGTCCAAGGCTCAACCATCTTTAGCTGCTTCATCATGACCTCCTTTCCATCAGAAGGTCAGAAGTGTGGATGTTCGCAGATGACTAGACAATATATAGCACCATTCGTGACTCCTCAGATAATGAAGCAGTCCATGTCCAAATGCAGCAAGACCTGGACAGTATCCAGGCTTGGGCCTGACATTCGCGCCTCACAAGTGCCAAGTAATGACCATCTCCATTGAGAGTGAATACAATCATTTGCTCTTGAAATTCAATGGCTGTAACATCACTGAATCCCCCACTATCAACATCCTCGAGGTTAGCATTGACCAGAAACTTAACTGCACCGACCATACAAATATTGTGGCTGCCAGAGCAGGTCAGAGGCTAGGAACTGAGTGGCGAGTAACACACCTCCTGACCCCCCCCCCCCCCAAAGCCTGTCCACCATCTACAAGGCATAAGTCAGGAGTGTGATGGAATGCTCTCCACTTGCCAGGATGAGTGCAGCTCCAACAACACCCAAGAAACTCGCACCATCCAGGACAAAGCAGCCCGCTTGATTGCTCCCCTTTTCCACAAACATTCACACTCTCCACTACCGATGCACAGTGGCAGCAACATGTACCACTGACATGAGTCACTGCCCCTGCCCACTGAGGCTCAATCGACTGCACCTTTCAAACCTATGACCTCTACACTCTTGAAAGAAAAGGGTAGTAGGTACATGGGAACCCCACCACCTCGAGGTACCCCCCCCAAGTCACTCACCACCCTGACTTGGAAATATATTGGTCATTCCTTCACTGTCACTGAAGCCCCCTTCCCAGAAAAGAATACAAAGGACACAGCAAGATCCCTCGGCAATGAGATAAAGACCAACTAGTGTGATTGTGTGATTTGGGTTTACCATTCCCATACTGTCCTTCCCACTGTCCACACACACACTTTGAACAATGACCGATGTATATTACTCAGGAATGGAGATACAAGCTCAATTCCCTTTCCAGTCTTGAGAGGAGAGGCTTTGAACCATCTCACCTTCTGCTCCAGTGCAAAACAATGCACAACGCTGGCAAATAGGCCTCTCTTAGCGTGTGTGGTTCCCACTTTGCTGGTCCCAGACGAGAAGGCTGGAAACTTTTCTATTGCACAAGTTCCACACAATCAGCGTTATCCCTTTAGATGATTGAGGAGGGGCACAGCATCGGGGAGGGATGGTATCAGGTCGGGAGGGGTGCGGGGCGGGGGCGGGGAGGATGAGCACCCGTGGGTGTGAAGAGAGCGTCAGGTTGACGGGGTGGGGGGGGAGGGGTTAAAGAGCATGAGGGGGTGGGGTAGCGTTCCTTCAATTACATTGTCAATACGGAACTCTGGGACAGAGTGACAGGAGAGTGGTGGGAGTGTGACACTGATGGGTGTTATTGATTTCCCAATCCCAGATTAATCTGCTCCAAACTTTGTGCTGCTACACCTCACGGTCTGGGTGAGGAACTGTGAAGTGTTTCTTTTTCCACAGATGTGAAACACTTCTGAGTGTGACTGAATCTGAAGTTTGTGCTCCTAGCCCTCTGGGATGGCAGTCTAAACAATCTATCAGTTGTGCTCAGGGGCTTGCCTCACACATCATTTCTATTTTTCTAAACTTTTGAGCTTAAAAACAGTTGAGCTGCAAAAGGCGACAATTGTGCTTCAGCAGATCAATAACCCAGCCTGGATTCATGGCTAACGACCAAATTTACACACGTCTCCATTCTGACTGTACATGTTTAATACTTCCCACACCAATGGGAAAATTAATCCTGTTGTGATATTAGTGATTAAAACACCCAGTCATTGCTGCTCTATAAATGTTGCATCTTTCCCAGATATTTAACTGCTCAAATTGGAGTGTTTTTTACACCTGGGAAATCTCTCTCAGGAATGATCCTGTGAAAGAAGCATGGGGAAATCTCCAAGACTGCAATGATGTTGATATACAAGGCAGCTGTTGGTCAATATGGAACCGATGCAAGAAATGGAGGCAACTTTCACTTCAGAGTTTCTGCAAAACTCTTACAGCAACAGGAGTGAGGATTGGGAAATGTTACTTTTCCCAGGAGCAAACCCCCACCTCGCTTTAAATATAAATAATTTCCTCTCAAAGCTTGGAGAGGAGGACATTTCAACACCATTAAACATCCCAGAACATTAACTTTCCCTTCTAATTACTGTTTTATCGTCACTGCCACAAGAATTACTTTCTCTTAATAAATGTAACATGTAAATAGATATCTTCACAAAGCTCCTCTGATTTGTTTATTAGTGATTGCAGAGATGGCATTAATTAAAACAGATTATAGGAAGTCTTTTATTACACACACACAGGCAGAGACAGAGGGACAGAGAGAGACAGACACAGAGGGACAGAGACAGACAGACACAGAGGGACAGAGACAGACAGACACAGAGGGACAGAGACAGGCAGACACAGAGGGACAGAGACAGGCAGACACAGAGACAGACAGACAGAGACAGGCAGACACAGAGGCAGACACAGAGACAGACAGACAGAGACAGGCAGACACAGAGACAGACAGACAGAGACAGACAGAGACAGAGACAGTCAGACAGAGACATAGGTGGATTGGCCATGCTAAATTGCCCGTAGTGTCCTAAAAGGTAAGGTTAGGGGGGGGGGGGGGGGTGTTGGGTTACCGGTATAGGGTGGATATGTGGGTTTGAGTAGGGTGATCATTGCTCGGCACAACATCGAGGGCAGAAGGGCCTGTTCTGTGCTGTACTGTCTATGTTCTAGAGACAGGCAGAGAGACAGACAGACAGAGACAGAGGCAAGCAGACAGACACAGGCAGACACAGACAGGCAGACACAGACAGACAGACACAGACAGACAGACACAGACAGGCAGACACAGACAGACACAGACAGACACAGACAGGCAGGCAGACACAGGTAGACAGACACAGACAGACAGAGAGACAGACAGACACAGACAGAGACAGGCAGAGACAGGCAGACACAGAGGCAAGCAGACAGACACAGACAGACACAGAGACAGACAGACAGAGACAGACAGAGACACACACAGACAGAGCCACACACAGACAGATGTGACATTATAGAAATGTTCAGTATACAAAGAGTTAATGTCATGTTCCAATTAACCACTAGATGGAGCTAGATGCAGTACTAATTAAAGCACTGGCTCTCAGGCTTCTGGGAGAGAGAGGCTGGAGTTGAGTGTATAGGAGATATCGAGAGAGGATAGTGTGCAGTTAGAGTTGGAATGTCGAGACTAGTGTTGGTAGAGTACAGATTACTATAATTATCGTTTACTATAGGAGTAAGTGTTCGAGTTTAATTGAAGTAGTGTAAATAAAAGTTAGCTTCGTTAATGAACTGAGCTTCTGTGAACACTACGACATCCATCCTGATAACATAATCACAAAGAACAGAACAGACAGGCAGACATACACACAGAGCAGAATATCAGGGGCACTAAGACAGCTAGGAAATGGCTGTCCTTTTACTGAAGTTGTGTGTTATTCTGTTGAAGGATTGTTTTCCAGTCGCCCTGTTTTGACAGTCTAAAGTTTTACCCCAGGTCCTTTGGTCCTATTAAAGGACAACTGGGTGCAGTTTGGTATTGTTACCCCTACATGTTGTGGACATCAAATTTATAAAAGTTAGGGTAAGTGTTAATAAAAACGCAGCTGAGTTTCCATCACAACTCCTACGAGGTATCTGACCCGGCTCAAAGAACGTGATCAATTTAACAATGACTCAAACAGATTGTTGCAGCAATATTCTGTATCTCACTGCAAAATAACATATCCATGGACAAAATTCAACTCAAGTACATCTTTGAAAAAACAAATATTGTTTCTTAATCATGTATTGGTGCTCTGCTTAATGTAAATCAGTTCAGAGACAAATGTCTGTGAGTCAATGTCAGTGTGTGTGTGTGTGTGTGTGTGTGTGTGTGTGTATGTGTGTGTGTGTGTGTGTGTGTATGTGTGTGTGTGTGAGACAGTATGTGAGAGTGTGACTATGAATCAGTAATGATAATAATCTTTATTGTCACAAGTAGGCTCACATTAACACTGCAATGAAGTTACTGTGAAAATCCCCTAGTCGCCACATTCCGGTGCCTGTTCGGGTCCACTGAGGGAGAATTCAGAATGTCCAATTCACCTAACAGCACGTCTTTCGGTACTTGTGGGTGGAAACCGGAGCACCCGGAGGAAACCCACACAGGCACAGGGATACAGTACAGGAGGTAATTCGGCCCATCGAGTCTGCACCGACCCACTTAAGCCCTCACTTCCACCCCATCCCCGTAACCCAATAACCCCTCCTAACCTTTTTTTGGACACCAAGGGCAATTTAGCATTGTGCAGACTCCGCACAGAGTGACCCAAGCCGGGAACCGAACCTGGGTCTCTGGCGCTGTGAAACAACTGTGCTAACCACTGTATAACCGTGAAAGAGTGAAAGTGCATGAGTGAGAGTGAGGGTGGGCGAGTGAGTGAGAGAGGGTGAGTGAGTGAGAGAATGAGGGAGGGAGTGAGAGAGAGTGAGTGAGGGGTTTATGTATATGACAGGTTTACATCATTCAACTTCAAGTGGTGCTACTAGTCAAGAAACAATCAGCAATAGCTGAAAATGGGCCAGTTTATTGATAAAGTCACAACAGGTGACATTAAGGAGGTTCCAGAAAGGAACTCAGCACTCAAAGGGTTAAGGTAAGACAGAGGGAATCTAAACGGAATAAACAGGTCCCTTCTATAAATGTTGTGGAGACTCTATTTACAGAATCCTTCTGCCAACAAGCCCAGTAAACAAGTGTTAATATTTCCAGAGAAGAGTGACCCAGTGGGAAATCGGTGTAGTTAGCAGCAGAGAGCAAAGATCTGATCGCAGAGGGAATTGTGTCAGCCTAGGCGAATCGGCAGAATGCGCCTGTCAGCACACTCAAATGGAGCTGCATCAAAGCCTTGCAGGGCGTGACCTGAATACTACTCATATCTCTCTCACTGAGAGGATCAATGACAGCATTTGCTGGGCTCTCCTCAAAGCTGGTTGCTAATGAAAGCGGTGCTGAAAGGCAGGACCCAGGGCTCTGTGCTGTGCTCGGCCTAGCTGGCTCTTTGTAATGAGCTGCATGTAAAGATAGTGAAGCCGCCTGTTCAGTGTCACTCCTGCTAAAGATCTTACATACAGAGAAAGGCAAAGTGTCAGGGCGGCTGAGTCTGATCATACACGGGAGTGTGTGTGTGGGGGGGGGGGGGGGGGGGGGGGGGGGAGGGAAGGAGTGCTGGCTGCTGATGTGCTCAGAAACAATCATGTTGATCCAGAGCACAGACTCTTTGAAGTGTCTCACGAGAGTTAAGTGCCCAGACTAAGGTACAACTTTTAAAAATCTGGCTTGACGGTCTTAAATCATAACCAGATGAGGTTAAGTAACACATGAAACATTCTCTTCTCCCCTCACATGGAAGCAGCATTTGGGAAAGATAACACAAAACAGGCTTGAAGATAACGGTGCTTTGGTCTTTCACATCGTACTTCTGAAGTTCACTTAACTTTCCTTCCCTCAATTTCTGGTCCATTTACTCAGATACTACAACAGTCTGTGCCTACATGTAACAAGACCGGCACAACATGCAGGCTTGGGCAATGACCATCTCCAACAAGAGAGAATCAAACCATCACACCTTAATATTAAACAGCATTACCATCGCTGAATCCCTCACAAGCAACATTCTGAGGTTACGACTGATCAGAAATTGAACTGGACTTGCCATATAAATACTGTGGCTATAGGAGCTGGTCAAAGACTGGGAATTCTATGGCGAGTAACTCACCTCCTGACTCCCCATAGCCTGTCCATCATCTACAAGGCACAAGTCAGGAGTGTGATGATGATGGAATACTCTCCACTTACCTGGGTGAGTGCAGCTCCTGCAACACTCAAGAAGCTTGACACCATCCAGGCCAAAACAGCCAATTTGATTGGCACCCTTTCCACCACCTAAACATTCAATCCCTCCACCACTGACGCACAGCGGCAGCCGTGTGTACCATCGACAAGATGCACTGCAGCAACTCAGCAATGCTCCTTAGGCAGCACCTTCCAAACCCACGACGACCAACACCTAGAAGGACAAGTGTAGTAGACGCACGGGAACTTTACCCGATGTGGCTAAATGTCTCACTTTGCTTCCTAAAGCCCCTGTGAAGCACCTTGGTGCGGCTCATCACATTGAACATGCTGAATAAAAGTTATTGTCGAATAGAAGACGGCAACATATTTATGCACAATATTTGATTGTGGACTTTCGCTTTGAGGTCTGATTTATCTTGCGATATTACAGTATGAAGAGTTGTTTATTTATGAGTAACTAAACAGAATTTGGATGCAGGCTGGCAGAGTGTGTATTCATTAACATTGCTCTCGACAACAACTTCCTGTTCCTTAGCCACAGCAAGACATGTCATGGGTGTCAAGCAGGAGACCAAGGCATTGGAACGGAAAGACTGGGGAAAAGAGACAAAACAATAGCTGAGGAGAGGGCTGGAGTGAGAGTGAAGACTGATGCCTTGTTGTGCCATTGGATCGAGCAGCAGTCGTCATATACATTCCTGCTCCTGCCCAGTTTGTACCTTTTGAAATTTTGGGAAAGTTGGTGGAGAGGTGCAGTCATTAATCTGGGGGGGGGGGGGGGGGGGGGGGGGGGCGTCCAGGGTATGCAAAGACACAGTAATTAAGAGACAGACTAGGATCAGTGATGTTTAAAGGAAGAAATAAACCATGGCTGAGAATTTTTTAAAGTAGTAACAGGTACATTTTTCAGAAACATCTCTGGCCGTCAGATTATCATTTCAAAAACTTGAATAGAAGTTTTTAAAAAAGCCATCCACAGATCAGAGGAGGCACTAAAATCTGCTTTGGAAAATTGCAGAGCAGATTTGTGTTTGGTTTTAGTGGCAGGAGATTGACTATTTGAGAACTCCACTCGCATTTGACGTGGCCATTTACCAGGAATTGGGAAACGTTGTGGACTAGGGATTTCTCCTTAAAACCTGTTTTTTTGAGGGTGGCACAGTGGTCAGCACTGCTGCCTCATGCCGCCGACAACCCAGGTTCAAATCGGCCCCAGGTGACCGTCTGTGTGGAGTTTGCACATTCTCCCCATGTCTGCGTGGGTCTCACCCCCACAACCCACAGAGATGTGCAGGGCGGGTGGATTGGCCATGCTAAATTGTCCCCTCATTGGAAAGATGTTTAAAAACAAAAAAGTATTTGGCGTTGATTCAACTTTGACAACCTTGTCCACTGCAAATAAAATTTATTTCTGTTGATCCGAGGTCATTTAATTTAAATTGCGAGTAATAGCCTTAACACGACATCGGGATTAATTGTCGGCAGTGGACCGAGAACTGAAGAAGGGAATGAGAGAGGGGCTTTCAGAAGAGATCAGCTCCTTAAGGAATCGCTAATCTGCCAAAGCAATCAGGTCACAAAGCAGCATTGATTCCCGTTTAGTCTCACTGTGATGACACCATTCATAACCCAATCCACATCTGGAACTACATTTGCGTCTAATATTACTTGATACATCAGAAGTCAAAAGTCGCCACTTCTGATTGGATACATCCCAGGGGGTTTCATCACATGACCTCCGACCATGCCATCCAGTCAAACGCAAATTTCCAATATGTTCACCGCTAATAAATTAACAAGAAACAAAAGTGTGCACGATATTTGTCCGTCACCTTGATGGTGCCTTTCCCCGGGTTTGTTCCCAAGAGTGCCCTGGGGGTTAATCTTTAGTTTCTGGAGATTCCAGGAAAATCTGGCTTGGAGGGCCGAAGGGCCTGTGCCTGTGCTGTACTTTTTCTTTTCTTTAATCCTGGAGCTGACCGGATGGAGACTGGAATATTCCGCAGCTTGCTGTAAATTGCAGCAGGTTTATCAAACAGAATTTGTCTTTGAGCCCACATGAGGAGATAATGGAACAAGGTCCAAAACATTGGCCAAAGAGGTAGTTTTAGAGAGTCTCAATAGGTGGACAGGTGTGTAATGGTGGAGAGGTTTAGGGGGGGGGGGGGGGGATTTCTGACTTTAGGGTCTGGCCAGCTGAAAGCACGGCTGCCATTAATGGAGTGAGGACATTGGGAATTCTGTATGTCACTAACTGTGAAATCTGGAATAAACAGAAGCTGCAACAATGACTTTGCAATTCAGTTTTTACAGTTTGTGTTCAGTATGGGGCAGGGGCCGAGGCCGGGGGAGGGGCCAGGAGGCTGGGGGGGGGGGGGGCAGGAGGCAGAGGGGCCAGGAGGCTGGGGGAAGGGCCAGGAGGCAGAGGGGCGGGGAGGCTGGGGGCAGGACTGGGAGGCTGCACCACGGGGATGGGGCAGGGGTCAGGAGGCTGGGGGAGGGGTCAGGAGGCTGGGGGAGGGGGCCAGGAGGCTGGGGGAGGGGGCCAGGAGGCTGGGGGGGGGGGTGCCAGGAGGCTGGGGGAGGGGGCCAGAGGCTGGGGGAGGGGCCGGAGGCTGGGTGAGGTGCCAGGAGGCTGGGCAGGGGCCAGGAGGCTGGGGAAGGGGTCAGGAGGCTGGGGGCAGAGGGTCAGGAGGCTGGGGGGAGGAGGCTGGGGCAGGGGTCAGGAGGCTGGGGGAGGGGTCAGGAGGCTGGGGCAGGGGGGAGGAGGCTGGGGCAGGGGTCAGGAGGCTGGGGGAGGAGGCTGGGGCAGGGGTCAGGAGGCTGGGGGAGGAGGCTGGGGGAGGAGGCTGGGCAGGGGCCAGGAGGCTGGGGGAGGAGGCTGGGGGAGGAGGGAGGAGGCTGGGGGAGGAGGCTGGGGGAGGAGGCTGGGGGAGGAGGCTGGAGGCTGGGGGAGGAGCCAGGAGGCTGGGGGAGGAGGCTGGGGGAGGAGCCAGGCGGCTGGGGGAGGAGCCAGGAGGCTGGGGGAGGAGCCAGGAGGCTGGGGGAGGAGCCAGGAGGCTGGGGGAGGAGCCAGGAGGCTGGGGGAGGAGCCAGGAGGCTGGGGGAGGAGCCAGGAGGCTGGGGGAGGAGCCAGTGGAGAGGGGACACTGAACAGCTGATGGAAAAGCAGGAAATATCCATTGCCCTAAAAGAGGGAGCGTGGGATTTCCCCGGAATCAGTGGGTGCCGCAGCACCTTCAAAATGATTCAAAATTCATGTAATTGAACTGTAAGTAATTGTTATCTTCAGCTCAGAGGTTGGCATCTCCCAGACCAGGTGAATCTTGGCCCTCGCACGCAGACACAGTCTGGGAGAGAATGGCACACAGGGTGGGGTGGGGGGGGTGGGGTTCAGGGTGGTCAGGTCCACCTGACCAATGGGACTTGGAGCTGAAGACAAAGGTGCATCTGCACGAAAAGCCAAAACTCAAAAAGGGGCAGAAACCCTGGGAGAAGTGTGGGAGACAGGGAGACATTAAAAAACAGGAGAGTGGACAGGGAGAAGTTAAAAACGAAGTTCCCAGTCAGGGAAGAAGGCAGCGAAAATTGGAGGCGTGCCTCAAAATTGTTATTATCGTATAGAAATGTGGCAAGACAGATGCAATGTGGGGGAGACAGTGACGGGGTGGGGGTCAACAAGAGGGAGACGGAGGGGCAATGAGGGGGTGATGGGTTCAGCGAGAAGGAGATGAGGGGGAGTTAGAGAGAGAAAGAGCGATGGGGGGAAACGAGAGGCAGAGAGAGAGAACGAGAGGGAGACAGTGGGGGCGAGCAGGAGACGGGGGTGGGACCAGAGGGAGACGGGGGTGGGACCAGAGGGAGACGGGGGTGGGACCAGAGGGAGACGGGGGTGGGACCAGAGGGAGACGGGGGTGGGACCAGAGGGAGACGGGGGTGGGACCAGAGGGAGACGGGGGTGGGACCAGAGGGAGACGGGGGTGGGAGCAGAGGGAGACGGGGGCGGGAGCAGAGGGAGATGGGGGCGGGACTAGAGGGAGACGGGGTGGGACCAGAGGGAGACGGGGGTGGGACCAGAGGGAGACGGGGGTGGGACCAGAGGGAGACGGGGGGTGGGACCAGAGGGAGACGGGGGTGGGACCAGAGGGAGACGGGGGTGGGACCAGAGGGAGACGGGGGGTGGGACCAGAGGGAGACGGGGGTGGGAGCAGAGGGAGACGGGGGTGGGACCAGAGGGAGACGGGGGCGGGACCAGAGGGAGACGGGGGTGGGACCAGAGGGAGACGGGGGTGGGACCAGAGGGAGACGGGGGTGGGACCAGAGGGAGACGGGGGTGGGACCAGAGGGAGATGGGGGTGGGACCAGAGGGAGACGGGGGTGGGGACCAGAGGGAGACGGGGGTGGGACCAGAGGGTGACGGGGGTGGGACCAGAGGGTGATGGGGGTGGGACCAGAGGGAGATGGGGGCGGGACCAGAGGGTGATGGTTGGGGGGGGGGGTGGGGTGGGGGAGAGGAGAACAAGGGAGATGGCGGTATGGGGGATAACGAGGATGGGGTGGGGGACAAGGAAAGGGAGGGACAGACCTCCCAGGCGGCCCACCCCTGGCAGGCATGTCCCTCTCCCCCCCCCCCCCCCAGGGGCTGTACTTACTTGTCCGCCCCGGGGGGGGGGGGGGGGGGGGGGGGCTCCTCTCGACTGCTTCACATTTTTGAAAAGCAGTGGGAAATCGTACCAATGGAACGCCATGTCAGCCAGGGGGGATTCTAAATGTGGAAAAGCAAATTACTGCAGATGTTGGAATCTGAAACAAAAGAGAAAATGCTGGAAAATCTCAGCAAGTCTGGCAGCATCTGTAGGGAGAGAAAAGAGCCCTGAAGTTGTTGATCTGATGGAGAAGCCCTTTAAATCTACTGAAATTTATTTCAATGTGTTTGAATGCCGTTACATCACCGGCGAAAGGTGGGGGAAATCGGAAAAGGAGATCCCACCAGCGAGAATCTCGTCTTCCAATTCTCCTGAGATTTTGCTGTCGCGTGGCTGTTTGTGCTCGTGGCTAACGTGGGGGCAAAATCTCCCCAGAGTTTTCAGGCAGGATCGGGAGGGGGATATAAATACGATGGGGGGGGTTGCATTTTTAGTTCAAGAATCAAGTGCAGCTGTGAGGAGGGCTGATATACCTAATAAATCATCAATTGAGACCATCTGGGTCAAGCTCAGAAATATAAAAGGGTCAGCCACACGCCTCGGACAATAGGTCAATAATCGTTCAGGGGCTTCAACTACCCTCATATCAACAAAGATGCAAACAGTGTAAAGGGCACAGAGGGCATACAAATCTTGAACAGCATTTACAAGAATTGTTTTAGCCAGCACATAGCAAGCCCAATGAGAGGAGGGGCAATTCCAGATTTAGTTTTAGAAAATCAACCTGGGCAAGCGGTTGAAATAGTAGTGGGGGCCATTTTGGAGATAGTGATCATAATATATTTGGATTTAGCATAATTACGGAAAAGGACAAAGGTAGAACAGAAGTAAAAGTTCTAAACTGGGGAAAGACAAATTTTAACAAAGCTGAGAGGTGAGCTGGCCAGGGTGGACTGGTTACAGATTTTAGAAGGCATTTTCTGTGTCAAATCAGTGGGAGGCAATCAGAGGCAAAATTTTGCAGGATTTTATGATGTTTTACAAAGACACAAAGAGCAAGAGAATAACGAAGGAAAAGGTATGGACAATCAGAGATGTACATCGTAACTTGGGGGTTGATTGAGAAGATGTGGACAGGGCTCTCAATGAGAGCTTGGTCTTTGACTTCACTAAGGAGAGGGATGATTCGGGCATTCTGGTTAAAGAAGAGTGTGAAATATTAGATACAATAAGCACTGTGGGAGAGGAAGTACTGAAGGGAGTGGCATCCTTGAAGATGGATAAATCACCAGGGCCAGATGGATTATACCCCAGGCTGTCAAAGAAAACCAGGGATAAAATAGAGGATGCTCTGAGCTTCATTTTCTAATTCTCACTGGACGAGGTCTGTGAATGTTGTCCCAATATTTTAAAAGGGTGCGAGGGATAAGGTGGGAAATTGTAGACCGGCTAGTCTGTCTGACATCGGTGGGCAAATTATTGGAAACAATTCTGAGAGACAGAATAACTTGTCGCTTAGAAAGGCATGGTTGGTCAGGAATAGTCAAGTCTTCTGTATTCATGGTAAGAGATGTTGGTTCATACAAATTACGAGGTATGTCTTCCGAGATGCCTTTTGAACCAAATTAAATATCAGGATATGAAAAAAAACTTTAGGCATCAATGAGCAATGCAAAGATAATCTGATCCAATACAGACACACCCCAGATATATTCTCTCTAATCAGCTTGTGCGAGGCAATGTTTCGTATCTTTGAGTCATTGAAAGTTCCAGTGAAGAGTTTGTGGAGATAGTGTCCCCCCATTATTGGTCTTCCCTATAAACACCCGCATTGCGAGGAAAGCAACAACAGTTACTTTTACTAACTGTTGAAAGCTCACCAGCAACCATGGAATCTCTGTTTGAGTCAGTCTCTTCAGGGGCAAGAGGGGAAAGGACAGAAACAGAATGGAACCGAGGGGAGGAAATGGGAAAACAGGTCAGAGAGGTCCACCAGACCACTCAGCTCCTCACCTCATTCCAGCTTGGTCCAATCACGGACCAAAGAGCTGAGCTCCAGAAAGGAGGTGAGAGTACCTGTCCTTGACCTCAAGGCAGCATCAAAGAGCCCGAGCACCTGGAGGCTCCCCTCCAAGTCACTCAACATCCCGCCTTGGAAAGAATTTGCTGTTCCTTCACTGTCGTCGGGTCAAAATCCTCGGACTCCCTCCCTACCAGCACAGTGGGTGTACCTACACCACATGGACTGCAGCGGGTTCAAGAAGGCAGCTCATCATCACCTTCTCAAGGGCAATTAGGGATGGGCAAAAAATGCTGGGCCCAGCCAGCGACACCCACATCCCGTAGAAGAATTTTAAAAAAAGAGGCGTGAAGAAGAGAGGGGGGAAGAAGAGAAGCGGGGGGAGGGGGGGGGAGGAGAAGAGAGACGGGTGATAAGAGAGAAGGTGAGCGAGGGAGGGTGGGGAGGAGAGGAGGAAGTGAAAAAGGCAGGGATAGCTGTAAAGCGATTAACATTCAGGTTTCGGGACAAGATCAGAAACTGGGCGTGTGAAATGAACGAGCAAAATATTCAGCTGGTATATTTCACAAGACGATTCAACAGACCTTTTGGAAAGGAGAGAGAACAATGTGGTTTGAAGTTGGTTGAAAGCTGGTGTGTTTTAACTGAGGTAGCAAATACTGACTGCAGTTAGGGTTTGATTTTTGAGCCAAGTAGATAATCTACTCCAGCTCCACTGGCCAGGAACCCAGCTACACTACACAAATTACTGCCGCCCTCCCCCAGCTGTACCATCATTTTTCTTTAAACTGTCAGGAGTTATTTTCTAGCCTTGCCCTATTTTGGTCTCGCCATCCCAGGCCGCACATCATTCCTGATGGAGCTGCATGACAGCCTCCCACAACCCCCCCCAGAGGGTCAGCATCTGGTTTCTCCATAGTCTCCCAGCTTTGATCATCAGCCCGATGTCTGGGGAACTGGACACGAGTACCAGATTTTACACCACCAATAAAATCCCAAACTAAATTCATCCAAACCATTTGTGTCCACTGCACATCCCGCTCATCAAAATACTCCCGGTATCCAGTTGGGGATGAGAGTGAATTCCAAGCACTTGACCCCTGGCTCAGCCCATCAACTCCGTTGGGAAGAGGGAAAATGAGGCATCAATCAGGTTGTCTCATAGGAGGCGGCCGGACAATATTGAGCCACCCGACCAGAGACAAACGGGGGGTGAGGGGTGGGGGGGGGGGGGGGCGGCGGAGTGGAGGGATGGGAGGGGGAGAACTGGAAGGGGGGGTGGAAGAGCTGGGGAGGGGGTGTGAAAAAGGGGGAGGAAGGGAAAGTGAGTGAGGTGGACTGCGAGAGATGCGGAGGACGAGAGGGGAACGAGGGGAAAGTGACAGGATGGGACGGAATGTTGGTAACTCTCATTGAGATGGGCGGAGGGTGCAGGGTGTCGGGCAGTGGGTGTGGGACGGTGGGTGTTGGGTGCTGGGCGGTGGGTGTCGGTGTGTGAGGCGGTGGGTGTGGGGTGGTGTTGGTGTGTTGGGCGCTGGGCAGTGGGTGTCGGGCGGTGGGTGTGGGGCGGTGTTGGTGTGTTGGGCGGTGTTGGTGTTGGGTGGTGTGGGTGTTGGGCAGTGGGTGTTGGGCGGTGTCGGGCGGTGTGGGTGTCGGGCGGTGGGGGTGTCGGGCGGTGGGGGTGTTGGGCGGTGTGGGTGTCGGGCGGTGTGGGTGTCGGGCGGTGTGGGTGTCGGGCGGTGTGGGTGTCGGGCAGTGGGTGTTGGGCAGTGTCGGGCGGTGTGGGTGTCGGGCGGTGTGGGTGTCGGGCGGTGTGGGTGTCGGGCGGTGTGGGTGTCGGGCGGTGTGGGTGTCGGGCGGTGTCGGGCGGTGTGGGTGTCGGGCGGTGTGGGTGTGGCGGTGTGGGTATTGGGGTGTCGGGCGGTGTGGGTGTCGGGGGTGTGTGTGTGTGGGTGTCGGGGTGTGTGGGTGTCGGGGTGTGTGGGTGTCGGGGTGTGTGGGTGTCGGGCGGTGGGGTGGGGGGTGTGGGGTCGGGCGGTGTGCGTGTCGGGCGGTGTGGGTGTCGGGCGGTGTGGGGTCCGGGGTGTGGGGGGGTGTGGGTGTGGGTGTGGGCGGTGTGGGTGTCGGGCGGTGTGGGTGTGGGGCGGTGTGGGTGTGGGGCGGTGGGGTGGGGGCGGTGTGGGTGGGGGCGGTGGGGTGCGGGGCGGTGTGGGTGCGGGGCGGCGGTGTGGGTGCGGGGCGGTGTGGGTGCGGGGCGGTGTGGGTGCGGGGCGGTGTGGGTGTGTCGGGCGGTGTGGGTGTGTCGGGCGGTGTGGGTGTGGGGCGGTGTGGGTGTCGGGCGGTGTGGGTGTCGGGAGGTGTGGGTGTGTCGGGCGGTGTGGGTGGGGGCGGTGTGGGTGTGGGGCGGTGTGGATGTCGGGCGGTGGGTGTGGGGCGGTGTGGGGTCGGGGTGTGGTTGGTCGGGGTGTCGGGGGTGTGGGTTGTGGGCGGTGTGGGTGTCGGGCGGTGTGGGTGTCGGGCGGTGTGGGTGCGGGCGGTGTGGGCGGGGGGTGGGCGGTGTGTCGGGGGGTGTGGGTGTCGGGCGGTGTGGGTGTCGGGCGGTGTGGGTGTCGGGCGGTGTGGGTGTCGGGCGGTGTGGGTGTGGGGCGGTGTGGGTGTCGGGCGGTGTGGGTGTGGGCGGTGGGTGTCGGGCGGTGTGGGTGTGGGCGGTGTGGGTGTCGGGCGGTGTGGGTGGGGGGCGGTGTGGGTGCCGGGCGGTGTGGGTGCGGGCGGTGTGGGTGTCGGGCGGTGTGGGTGTCGGGCGGTGGGGTGTCGGGCAGTGGGTGTTGGGCAGTGTCGGGCGGTGTGGGTGTCGGGCGGTGTGGGTGGGGGGTGTGGGTGTCGGGCGGTGTGGGGTGGGGGTGTCGGGCGGTGTGGGTGTCGGGCGGTGTCGGGCGGTGTGGGTGTGGGGGGGGTGGGGTCGGGCGGTGTGGGTATTGGGGTGTCGGGCGGTGTGGGTGTCGGGCGGTGTGGGTGTCGGGCGGTGTGGGTGTCGGGCGGTGTGGGTGTCGGGCGGTGGGGTGTCGGGCGGTGTGGGTGTCGGGCGGTGTGGGTGTCGGGCGGTGTGGGTGTCGGGAGGTGTGGGTGTGGGGCGGTGTGTGTGGGGCGGTGTGGGTGTCGGGCGGTGTGGGGTCGGGCGGTGTGGGTGTCGGGCGGTGTGGGTGGGGCGGTGTGGGTGTCGGGCGGTGTGGGTGTGGGGCGGTGTGGGTGTGGGGCGGTGGGGGTGGGGGCGGTGTGGGTGCGGGCGGTGTGGGTGCGGGGCGGTGTGGGTGCGGGGCGGTGGGTGCGGGGCGGTGTGGGTGGGGGGCGGTGTGGGTGAGGGGCGGTGTGGGTGGGGGCGGTGTGGGTGCGGGGCGGTGTGGGTGGGGGGCGGTGTGGGTGTGTCGGGCGGTGTGGGTGCGGGGGTGTGGGTGTCGGGCGGTGTGGGTGTCGGGAGGTGTGGGTGTGTCGGGCGGTGTGGGTGTGGGGCGGTGTGGGTGTGGGGCGGTGTGGGTGTCGGGCGGTGTGGGTGTGGGCGGTGTGGGTGTCGGGCGGGTGGGTGTGGGCGGTGTGGGTGTCGGGCGGTGTGGGTGTCGGGCGGTGTGGGTGTCGGGCGGGTGGGTGTCGGGCGGTGTGGGTGTCGGGCGGTGTGGGTGTCGGGCGGTGTGGGTGTCGGGCGGTGTGGGTGTCGGGCGGTGTGGGTGTCGGGCGGTGTGGGTGTCGGGCGGTGTGGGTGTCGGGCGGTGTGGGTGTCGGGCGGTGTGGGTGTCGGGCGGTGTGGGTGTCGGGCGGTGTGGGTGTCGGGCGGGTGGGTGTCGGGCGGTGTGGGTGTCGGCGGTGTGGTGTGTCGGGCGGTGTGGGTGTCGGCGGTGTGGGTGTCGGGCGGTGTGGGTGCCGGGCGGTGTGGGTGCCGGGCGGTGTGGGTGCGGGCGGTGTGGGTGTGGGCGGGTGTGGGTGTCGGGCGGTGTGGGTGTCGGGCGGTGTGGGTGTCGGGCGGTGTGGGTGTCGGGCGGTGTGGGTGTCGGGCGGTGTGGGTGTCGGGGGTGGGGTGTCGGGCGGTGTGCGTGTCGGGCGGTGTGGGTGCCGGGCGGTGCGGGTGCCGGGCGGTGTGGGTGTCGGGCGGTGTGGGTGCGGGGCGGTGTGGGTGCGGGGCGGTGTGGGTGCGGGGCGGTGTGGGTGCGGGGCGGTGTGGGTGCGGGGCGGGTGGGTGTCGGGCGGTGTGGGTGTCGGGCGGTGTGGGTGGGGGGTGTGGGTGTCGGGCGGTGTGGGTGTGGCGGTGTGGGTGTCGGGCGGTGTGGGTGTCGGGGGGTGTGGGTGTGGGGGGGTGGGGGTGGGCGGTGTGGGTGTCGGGCGGTGTGGGTGTCGGGCGTGTGGTGTCGGGCGGTGTGGGTGTCGGGCGGTGTTGGTGTCGGGCGGTGTGGGTGTCGGGCGGTGGTGGGTGTCGGGCGTTGTTGTGTGGGCGGTGTGGGTGTCGGGCGGTGTGGGTGTCGGGCGGTGTGGGTGTCGGGCGGTGTGGGTGTCGGGCGGTGTGGGTGTCGGGCGGTGTGGGTGTCGGGCGGTGTGGGTGTCGGGCGGTGTGGGTGTCGGGCGGTGTGGGTGCGGGCGGTGTGGGGCGGTGTGGGTGTCGGGCGGTGTGGGTGTCGGGCGGTGTGGGTGTCGGGCGGTGTGGGTGTCGGGCGGTGTGGGGCGGTGTGGGTGTCGGGCGGTGTGGGTGTCGGGCGGTGTGGGTTCGGGCGGTGTGGGTGTCGGGCGGTGTGGGGCGGTGTGGGTGTCGGGCGGTGTGGGTGTCGGGCGGTGTGGGTGTTGGGCGGTGTGGGTGTCGGGGCGGTGTGCGGCGGTGTGGGTGTCGGGCGGTGTGCGGCGGTGTGGGTGTCGGGCGGTGTGCGGCGGTGTGGGTGTCGGGCGGTGTGCGGCGGTGTGGGTGTCGGGCGGTGTGCGGCGGTGTGGGTGTCGGGCGGTGTGGGTGTCGGGCGGTGTCAGGCTGTGGGTGTTGCGCGGTGGGTGATGGGCTGTGGGTGATGGGCGGTGGGTGTTGCGCGGTGGGTGATGGGCTGTGGGTGATGGGCTGTGGGTGATGGGCTGTGGGTGATGGGCTGTGGGTGATGGGCGGTGTCGGTGTCGGGCGGTGTCAGGCTGTGGGTGTTGCGCGGTGGGTGTTGGGCAGTGGGCGGTGAGGGAACAGACGTTTCCCCATTCCCCACCAAATCCGGTGGGAATGCTGTCCTCCAAGTTAGATGACAATGATCCAACCAGAGTGTATATTTCTGCAACTACGGAAACATCAAGATCGGCGTATGTGAAAGAAATCAGATTTTGATCGTTCTCACGTTCGATCCTCCCCATGAGCACCATTGATCTGCATGAGATTTCAGAGTTAAGTGCGGTTTACAGTCTGGGCAGTCACTGAGATTCGGTGTAAAAACTCTGGGTTAAAAATTTGGTGGAGCCCATGAGTGGGTTGAGGAATCTCGATGCACGATTAACCCCTGCCTGATGGTGATATCAACACCCAAACTTTGTGCCACCAGTTCCTGTTGATGATTGTTGTGTTTAGTCCAGTGTTGACCCACAGCTGTCTGGGTGAAGACTCAACTGGGGATTTGGTATCTGTGTGACAGTCACAGCTACTCTGCACTTCATCAAGGCAACCTGCCCCTCAACAGCAGGTGGAGGTCTTTGTAAAAGTCTTTGAGGGAATAAAGGAGAATATTGATGGAGTAACAGGTCAGAGAGAGGGTCCACAGGTTTTCTGCTGCAGCGCTGGAGGCTTCAGTCCACGGGGGTTCTGTTGGCTCAGTTATGATGTAGAGCGAGGCCAACAGCGCGGGTTCAATTCCCGGACCGGCTGAGGTTATCCATGAAGGCCCCGCCTTCTCAAGCTTGCTCCTGGCCTGAGGTGTGGTGATTCTCAGGTTAAATCACCACCAGCCAACTCTCTCAAAATGGGAGAGCAGCCTCTGGCCCTCGGGGACAAGGGTGACTTTCATTTCAGTCCATGGGGCCAAAAGGGGGGTGAAGAGAGGCCCTGTGTCCACAGGGGCCCAGGAGGTCCTCCAGACAGTCCGTGTGAAGGGGAGATAGGCGGTCAGTGAGGTCACTTCCAGGAGTCTTATCTCAAGGGCCTGACTGCAGAACGGCAAAATGTTCAATGACCTCATTGGGTTGTCGAGGTCAGTGAATACACCTTCACAGTTCATGTCCTGTTCACTACACCACCGACCTCTCACACAGCTCAATTCGCCAAAGTCCCACCACTCACCCAGCAGAAATCGGCAGTAACCAGGACTCATGTCTCATACTCTGAGACTTCACTTCACCCTCAAACACCCACCGATTCTGACAGCCTGATATCCACCTCTCTCGGTTTCCACATACTGCCAGCTATTCAGCTGTGGTCAGCACATCACCCAAACACACTCACTGACACCCCTTCTGTCCTCTCGCAGGACCAGGAGGCCCATAATGGGCGGGGGCAGCAGAGAAGTGGCAGGGGACAGGCACACCTGCATCTCCTTAACCTCTCCGAGGAAACAGTTTCCTGCATCACTGGGCAGCAGGAACTATTGTATCTGACATCACAGAGAACATTCAATATGTCCCTGCTTCATGCACCATCTCAAATCCCACCTCACCCTGTCATCTGACTGCCGATGGTGCGACTTTGTGACCTCCGCCCCTCACCCCAACCCTCTCCTTCTGAGCTTCTGTTTTTGGACACAGGAGAATGGTCACCTGTCCTGCCACTGGAACCTCATCAGGAAGGCCACGAGCTGCCCCAGGCATCAGAAGAAGCATCGTCACCTAATCTGATACAGCCACCAGGTCAGACACTGGCACTGAAAATACTCGCACAGAAGCAGCATCGGCAAGTGGTGAGACACCAGGCTTGAGTGAGCTGTGCCAGGCCAGGGCAGAGGGTAGTTTGTGTGCCAGCTGACTGGAGGGTGAGGTTACAGAGTTGTGTTACAGAGGACTCAGATAAAGAGCTCAATGGGGCTCCCCATAGGACTGGTGGGCATGCACACGGAGACTCCTGTTGCATTGGCTGCTCTTGCAGAGAACCTCCTGTCACTGTCAAGGAGCATGGAGGAGTGTGGGAGAGACTGGCCCAGGATGGAGGGAGTTACTGACCAACAGCAACCCTGGGCTCAGCAATGATGTAAAATCTGCTCGCCAACATCCCACCTTCCATTATCTCTGGTACGTTTGTTATGATTCGCAGTGCTTGGTACAATCCCTTGCTACACTCTCCACGATCAGTACAGAGTGAGTCCTTATCGGAGCCGCTGCATTTCTGATGCTCCGTCTACTTTCTCTAGTGGATGTAGAAGCTCAAACAGCCACCATTTCAAAGAAGAGCAGGAGAGTTCCCCCCGGACCAACATTCCTCCCTCAATCAGCTTCACACAAACAGGTTATCTGGTCATGATCACATTGCTGTTGATGGGATCTTGCTGTGTAGAGATCGGTTGCTACATCACAACGGTGACTGCACTTCAAAGGCATTTCATTGGCTGTAAAGTGCACTGGGAGTCCTGAAGTTGTGAAAGGTGCTATAGAAATGAAAGTCTTTCTTCACCTCCCACACATTCCCAACGAGCAGTTAAGATGTTTGGGTGCATTGCATGCAGATGTCAGATATTTCAATAAATAACTGCATTCTACAGCCCTGTGAGTTCTCACACAGCTCCCTGAGGGCAACAATCACTGCAGCTGAGCTTGGAAGCCATGCCAGTCAGGGAAGCACATCCCTTCGAGCAAAGCAAGCAGGATGTTCTACAAGGACAGAACATTAGTGGAAATGTCACTCAGACCCAGATTCCACATGTTGGCTGCCATGGCCTCAGTCCTCGCAGCATACCCCCTCGATAGGGTTTCCATCTGCTTGCCAGATATGTAACAGCAAAGAAACACTGACGTCTGTTCTCTATTTCTCTCAGCTTTTGTTCGCTGTTAAGCCATAGCTAGAAACATATGAGGATCTGAAAGGGGCTTTTAACTGGCACAACTCTGGTTCCCTCATATTTTTTACACTTTGCAACTGATTAACCTGAGTTTTTTTCTTGGAAAGGGAGAACAACGCAATCATCTCCGAGTGGCTGAAATGCATTGCTCTTTTGTTACATCGGTGACAGGTCTTGTTGCAAAGGTGGACAACGCAACTTTTCAACGGTCAAAGCCTTTCGCTGCAGAAGCTATAATGTAAAGTAAAACTTACAACAACAAAAATGACAATATCATTCAGATGCCTTACGTAGTCAGGAATAAAAGAGTTGTCACTCACTTGTAGCTCTATAAAGAGTTGTCGTCTGGTTTGCTGGTTATAAGAAACTGGGATGTGAGGAAAGAGAATTCGTCTTTTAACTAGTCAATACTCCAAAACGCCATAAACCTGTTAGTGGCCTTTAGAAATTACAATTATTAAAATGCTCAGATCTAAAACCATCTATGTGTCATACAATCACGAATAATGTAGCGAAGAGGAAGACTCGGTATCAAAGTCCGACATTGTGCAGGATTCAATCATCGGAAAGTCAGACCAGGACTTTGGGCTTTGGTGTTCCAGAGTCATCAGCGAAAAGCTGAAACAATCATTTCCCTTTCCCATGGGAAAAAGAAGCGAGAGGAGGAAATTTGGCCCAATCATTGATAATTCGCCATTAACTCCACCTTCCCACACTATCCCCACTTCCCCTAATTCCCTTAGTATCCAAAAATTCCATCGATCTCAGCCTTGAATAAACTCAACAATGGAGCATTCACAGCTCCCGGAGTGTCAAAGGTTCAAAACTCTTGGAGTGAAGATATTTTCCTTCATCTCGGCCCTCAATGGCCGCCTTCTGATCCTGGGCCATGGATTGGCTCTGCCTGTTTTTGTGTTATTTTGCTCCTTATTTCCTTCAGATGGTCTCCTCAAACCAGGCATCTCCCACAAATAAATAGCCTCCAAACACTAGTAGGCAACACAAGAACATAAGAACTAGGCCATCTGGCCCCTCGAGCCTGTTCCACCATTCAAGAAGATCATGGTTGATATTTGTGGACTGGGCTCCACTTCTCGCCCCACTCACCGTAACCTTTTATTGTTCAAAAATCAAAAAGGACGGCTGTTTGAGGCAGCACCCAGTCCTGGGTGAGACCCCTAGATGGCCCCCCCCCCCCCCACCCAGTGTGTGACCTCTGATTAATATGAATAGTATCTGTCCACCCAGTTTGTGATGTATATGTAACCCATCACTCCAGTGACCCAACAAAATGCAGTTTCCTAGGTTGCATTATTTGTGATTCCTCTACCGTTACTTTTATTGAACATTATGCTGTGGTTATTTTAAAAATATATTTTTAACATTGCCTTTGTTAGTCTGCATACAACTGTAAACTTACCGACTCAACGTGTGTGGAGTTAATAAAAGTAAAATACGCATATCAAACGTAGCTGATGACCATTCCTCTGAGCTGATGTTAACACAGTTTCTGTTTATTAAACTATATTGGCTGTATAATTACCGAGCTCTGCATTTCTGCTTTACCTCCGGCAGGTTACATTTGCAGCAATTTGATTTATTTGCTAAGCAATGCGAGGAAACTAGAGAACCTAATCTTCTGGTCAAGCAGGTGTCCTTCTCTGCTGGAAGATTCTATCTGAGCGAGATACCCGGGTTGTACAATAATTAACTTCTCATTTAAGTGTTTTAGTCCTGTATGTGGAGCTCGACTGAGTGAATTGCCAAGCACAAACAGGTTATCATTCAGCCCATCTACTCTTCTGGTGTTTCTGCTCCCCTCGAGTCTGCTCCCACCCCCTCTTGCCCATCACCATCTCCCTCCGGAATGCCCTGCCTGCAACAGTAGTGGACTCGCCAACACTAAACGCATTCAAATGGTCATTGGGTAGGCATATGGACGATAAGGGAATAGTGTAAATGGGCTTTAGAGTGGTTTCACAGGTCAGCGCAACATTGAGGGCCAAAGGGCCTGTACTGCGCTGTAATGTTCTATGTTCTGAGTGTGTCAGTACTTACAATTCAGTACAAACAAAATTATCAACGGTCCAAAATGCTCCTTTTCACAAAGAACACGGGAGTCTTTTTTTTCCTCTGTAACTAATACAATATTGGGGCAAAGGTGAATTTTGTTCTTTGGGCAACTCGAATGAGGAAACTGCGGAACATGCTTCATCTAAAAGACCCAGCACTGAGCTGTATTATTCTGGAATCTGACTGATTTATATGAATCTCAATGTTAGTGCTGCACTTTGAGACAATGATGATAAACCTCTGTTCACCACATAAAGGTGATTATTCCAGGCTGGGTTTACGAGAGCCAGGTGACTGTCATGGTTTCTGAGGGCTAATGTTCACATCAAGCCAAACAAGTTCTAAGCAGATGGCTTAAGTGTCGGGAGCTGCTTTTCTACCAGTTCCAGCATGCGCATGGATGCTCATGGTGCCAAAGCTTGGAGGCAAAGTTCTGCCCTTAATTGCATGACATCTTAAAGCACCTTTAATCATATATTTTTTTTAAATTTAGAGTACCCAATTCATTTTTGCAATTAAGGGGCAATTTAGCATGGCCAATCCCTGTAGATCTTTGGGTTGTGGGGGCGAAACCATGCAGACACGGGGAGAATGTGCAAACTCCACACGGACAGTGACCCAGAGCCGGAATCGAACCTGGGACCTCGGCGCCGTGAGGTAGCAGTGCTAACCACTAGGCCACCGTGCTGCCCTACCTTTAGTCATATCTAAAGCAGCAGTGTGAACGCTGCTGAAGCTATTTCCGAGGAAGGAGAATTCAAATAGGTTCAGGGATCACCACGGACCGCTTGAGTACTCAAGCAAAGATCTGAAATTTGGCACCAATCCCATTGTGCTAATGACAGCCGAGTGGTTGGAATGTTAGCTGCTCTCACTGTTTGCCAAGCCACGTACAAGCTATATTAGCTGCATTAGTAGCAGGACAGTGGAGTTCTGATACAAAGCAATTACAGTTCAGAAGGGCCACAAAGTTCAGAAAGATACAGCTGGCAGAGTGAGTCAGTTACTGGGGGACTGTGGAGTTGAGCATCAGAAACAGCGTTCGAGAATGACAATTGATGAGTGGAGTCACTGGGGAGTTCAGAGATGAGTTATTAATGGTGACAGGTAAGCTACCTGCGAGACAGGTTGAAGAAAAAAAAAAGATTATTTATCAGCGAATAGTTAACAGCTGTACCTACCGCTAAACATTACATGCACGCCACAAACTCAAATTCAAACCGAGGATCATTCAAGCAATAACAACTGCCTGTCACCAAACTGCAATGTTCCTCCACCAATTAGTGCGGGAGGGAGGGAGGGAGGGGTGAAGTACAGAAATCAAATCTCATCAAGTCAAACAGTGCCATTGCCGGGCGTGTTTTTGTAAAACAAGGTATTGCGGATGATGGAAATGTGGAATAAAAACAGAAAATGCTGGGGAAACAAGCCCAGTGTGACTGTTCTTCAGTTAAGCAGAACTGTTCCGAAGATGAATCGTGTTGGACTGGGAAAGTTAGCTCTGTTTCTCTCTCCACAGATGCTGCCAGACCCGCTGAGCTTTTCCAGCACTTTGATTTTTATTTGCAGTACAGATGAAAGAAGTAAAATAACTTAACTGCAAGAAACAAAGTGAGACTTGTATTTCTGTCGCACCTTCCACATGCTCAGGGTGTAGCAAAGCACATAGAAACATATGAAAATGGTTTGAAGTGGAATCTCTTTGCGAGGGACATTATATATTCTGGGTACTTTTATTCAGGAGATTGCATTCCTTTTGCACTTATTGGTTTTAATAATTGTATTTTGTTCCCACACAAATTTATTTCAGCAAAGGTGAAAGTCAACTCAATCTTGCAAAAATGTCTCCAGGTTGAAGGCTCACTTTCAGCTGTGATGTCCACAGATAGTTTATGGATCCATGATAAGGAGAAAGTTCTTCACAATCAGGATGATTCCCAGGATCATCAAAATATTCTTTGGTTCTCATATTTTTGTTCGGTACACATGGGCGCACCGAAGGGGCTGGTTTAGCACAGGGCTAAATTGCTGGCTTTGAAAGCAGACTCCGCACAGACAATACATGTTCATGTGAGTGTACACGGGGTGGAACAATGAGCATGTGTATCTACTCAGAGTGTTTGCAGTCCGTGTGGGCTTCAGTCAAAATCTAGTGCTGTAATCTAAAACATCTTGCATGTGAGGGACTGATGAATTAAAGTGAAATCTATTTCGTACCAAAATTTCTGGGCGATAAAAACATTTGTGACATTTTTAAAGTATACACTACAATAGAGAAGTTACAACTTAAAATTGGCATTTGATTTAAAATAGCTGCTCGGCAGCTGAAAGTTTCAATGTTGTTCCATTCTTGGCAATGCAGATGAAAAATGTTAGATTTCAACTGTTGGATTTTCAGAAAGGAATGAAGACATAACATATAGAATGTAATGGAATCCATAATTCACAATCTTCAATAAAACATCAGGCATTGGTTACATCTCACTTCATTCCCTGTGACATGTGTTGGTGGCAGGATTCCCTTACTGGAAGCAGCATGTGTTAGTTTTACTCGAAGGTGTGGGGTGATGGACTGGTCACTGACAATTCTTCGTGTAATGTCACTAATTCCAGCAGATTATTTTACGTCAGTTTTTACCAACATAATTTTTAAATTTGCCGATGGTGAGGTTCTTACATCTGTTAACCCAGATGTGTCAAAAACACAACATGCAGCTTGGAAACGTCTCCCACAGCAACTCACAGCAAAGAAGCACAGTTTGCAGAGTAGCCACGTTTAATCTCGGAGACACGGCAGCACGTTTGTGAAGAGTAAGATGTCACAACCAATGATTAGCTCAGGAACAAATAATCTATTGGTATTGGTTGATGGATAAATATTGGCCTCAGGGCAAAGGGGGAAGAGTCACCCTGACCTTCAAACGTTGCTGTGGGATCTTTTAAACCCCCTCAAAGGGGGGGGGGGGGGCAGCACGGTGGCACAGTGGTTAGCACTGCTGCCTCACGGCGCAGAGGTCCCAGGTTCAATCCTGGCTCTGGGTCACTGTCCATGTGGAGTTTGCACATTCTCCACGTGTCTGCATGGTTCCCCCCCCCCCCCCCCCCCCCCCGCCCCGCCCCCCACCCCAGCAACTCAAAGATCTGCAGGGTAAGTGGATTGGCCACGCTAAATTCCCCCAGAATTGGAAAAAATAAATTGGGTACTCTAAATTTGTTTTAAAAAACCCTCAAGAGGACAGATGTTGCCCTGGTTTTGCATCTCATCCACGAGACAATACCGTTAACCTTTAGGGCAGCATGGTAGCACAGTGGCTAGCACTACTGCTTCACAGCGCCAGGATCCCAGGTTTGATTCCCGGCTTGGGTCACTGTCTGTGCAGAGTCTGCACGTTCTCCCCGTGACTGCGTGAGTTTCCTCCGGGTGCTCTGGTTTCCTCCCACAAGTCCTGAAAGATGTGCTGTTAGGTGAATTGGACATTCTGACTTTTTCCTCAGTGTACCCGAACAGGCGCCGGAATGTGGCGACTAGGGGCTTTTCACAGTAACTTCATTGCAGTGTTAACGTAAGCCTATTTGTGACAATAAAAATAATTATTATTATAACACTGCAGCACTTCCTCAGTACTGACCCTCTGACAGTGCAGCACCCCCTCAGTACTGACCCTCTGACAGTACGGCACTCCCTCAGTACTGACCCTCTGACAGTGCAGCACTCCCTCAGTACTGACCCTCTGACAGTGCAGCACTCCCTCAGTACTGACCCTCCAACCAGTGCTTCCTCAGTACTGACCCTCTGACAGTGCAGCACTCCCTCAGTACTGACCCTCTGACAGTGCAGCACTCCCTCAGTACTGACCCTCTGACAGTGCAGCACCCCCTCAGTACTGACCCTCTGACAGTACGGCACTCCCTCAGTACTGACCCTCTGACAGTGCAGCACTCCCTCAGTACTGACCCTCTGACAGTACAGCACTCCCTCAGTACTGACCCTCTGACAGTGCGGCACTCCCTCAGTACTGACCCTCTGACAGTGCGGCACTCCCTCAGTACTGACCCTCTGACAGTGCAGCACTCCCTCAGTACTGACCCTCTGACAGTACAGCACTCCCTCAGTACTGACCCTCTGACAGTGCGGCACTCCCTCAGTACTGACCCTCTGACAGTGCGGCACTCCCTCAGTACTGACCCTCTGACAGTGCGGCACTCCCTCAGTACTGACCCTCTGACAGTGCGGCACTCCCTCAGTACTGACCCTCTGACAGTGCGGCACTCCCTCAGTACTGACCCTCTGACAGTGCAGCGCTCCCTCAGTACTGACCCTCTGACAGTGCAGCACTCCCTCAGTACTGACCCTCTGACAGTGCAGCGCTCCCTCAGTACTGACCCTCTGACTGTGCGGCACTCCCTCAGTACTGACCCTCTGACAGTGCAGCGCTCCCTCAGTACTGACCCTCTGACAGTGCAGCACTCCCTCAGTACTGACCCTCTGACAGTGCGGCACTCCCTCAGTACTGACCCTCTGACAGTGCGGCACTCCCTCAGTACTGACCCTCTGACAGTGCAGCACTCCCTCAGTACTGACCCTCTGACAGTGCGGCACTCCCTCAGTACTGGGCAGTGGGGCCCAGGTTGATAATAACTGCTAAACGAAACAAACTACACAGAGGGATATCGAGACGATGTTTTAAATAAATCAACACAGCACCCAGTGCGATCTGTAATGTGCTGCCCAAAAGTGGTGAAGCAAATTCACCAATAACTTCCATAGAAAAGCTGGATAAATAGTTGAAAGGAGGCGATTGTGGGTGCTGGGGTAAGAGCTGGGCGAGTGGGACTAACTAGATCGCTCTTTCAACGAGCCAGCACACGCAAGATCGGCAGAACGGCCTCCAATTGTGCCGTATGATTCCTGCGCATAGCTACGATTGAGAACTCATGGCAGAGTCCTGTACTTGGTGGCAGGAAGCTGCACGCGAATATAATTACAGCCATGGATTTGGCTGGTAGAACCTTTCTGGGAATAGTTTATTTTTGCTGAATAGTATCGATTTCTGGAATAATAGGTCAAAGTGGGAAAATGTAGCTTTAATTGATTAAAATACATCCCAAATATTTTGAAATGAAACAGGAATTGACGGAATAATGAATTGTATTTGCTCAACTGATGAGAGGAGCTTGTCTTAATCACAGATCTTAAACAGTTATATCCTGTGACATATTATGTTTGAGTTAAACAGATTACTTTGCAAAAAATCTCTTTATTAACAGCATTCGCTAAATAAGCTGTAAAACTTTAATCATCTTGTATTTTTCAGTGCTCTACTTCATTGGATCTGGGCAGAATGTCAGACAAAATATCCATGGCATTCATACTCGATGTCACAGATAAACTCAGGAATAGTGGGTCACTGAGAGGCTAATTAACTGGTCAGAGGGCTCAGGATCCAGAAATTGCATTTCTTCAAACTTTCTGGGGCTTTTACCCCAGTTTGTATCAATTCCTGCCCTGACAGTGACCACTACCGTCTGTTACGGTCGACTTTCACATCCATTGATCGCAATAAACCTTTACCGATCCGTACAATTATGCCCTATTATGTATTCTCATGTATTTTCTTGTATTTTCTTGAATTCTGTTTAATTCCCTTTTCTTCCCATGTACTGAATGATCTGTTGAGCTGCTTGCAGAAAAATACTTTTCACTGTACCTCGGTACACATGACAATAAACAAATCCAATCCAAGGAGTGATTACTTGAATCAAGCATCCATACGCTGGAATCTGGAAGGTTCAAGGGTGCTCCGATTGAGTTCTTCAGAAATTTGAAAAGGAATCGATGGGTTGGATAGAGAGAAATTCCTTCTGCCGATGGATGGAATGTAGGACAAGGTGGGGGGGATCCCCTAATGTCAGAGCATCCGTTCAGGAGGGGAGTAACAGTGGGCTAAGCAGCTGGTTTGTGATGCAGAACCAAAGGAGGTAGATGTAGTTCAAAGACAAATGGGCCACAAGCTCATTGAATATCAGAACGTGCTTGAAGGGGCACAATGACGTCCTGGTTTCCTATCATCCTTTGCAAGGAAGAGGGCAACATCACCACTGCAGGTTTGTGGAGAGACGGCACAGAGCCATCCACACTGGAAGCGTCAGATCCCTTCTCTCTCCATAGATGCTGTCAGACCTGCCGAGACTGTCCAGCATTTTCTGTGTCTGCTTTGGAGAGATGGCCTGTTTAAAGAACATGAAGTGGTGTGGTTTGGAGGGAGTTAACACTGCCAGTTTAACCACAGAGCGGGAGATAGATATATAGAGAAGAGACTGGCAAGCATAAAGTTTCAGGGTTGGAGGGCGACTATGTCAGGGAGGGTGATGTTGGAGGGGGCTCAATGGGGTAAATGTCCATGTTCACTGTGTTGGTTATGATCTGGAATGGAGTCCTTGGCAGTTCTAGAACCCCTTTTGCTTTTTATTCCATCAAAACGATCTCTGAATTTCATTGTGTTGATTTATTCGTTTGCTTTTCTTTTACAAGAGGTAAAATCTTTCCTTGAGTGACTGAGTCACGAATGTGAATCACAGCACTTTTGTCTGCTGACTGCAATAGCTATCGGAGGGAAGAAAGATTTTCTTCTAACCACTTACATGCTGACTGTCCGTCAGTGCAAGTACCATGGCAATGCCTCTTGGTATATTTACTGTGGCCGGGAAACATCCTCCATTAGTCAGTTGTCTGGATTGTTCTTAATTGGGAAAATTAATGCAGCTTCTTGTGTTTATCTAATTAACTGGTAACTAATATTTGAAGACTAGATTACGCCCTTTGTTTCTGATCAACATACTTGGGATTAAAATCTTTAAACTGCCCCTTGGTTGCGCCAGCGTCATTGCTGCAAGGGCAGGATGAGAGGGGGGGGGGGGGGGGGGGGGTGGGGTCATTTTTTTAAATTGCGAGAGCGTTAATCTCATTAACATTTAGGGGCTACTGTCAGCTCCGGGAGACTCAAATGTCTGAACTATCTCACCAACAAACACATCTCTGGATACATGCTCCATTTTCCTGTCGCAGAGAGAAATGGGCCAGACTTGTTAAGTTGCAGTTGCACAGACTCGATTTCCCCACCTCTTGATAATTGTGCAGCAAGCGACCCATTTCATCCTGGATCGGGAGCTGCCAGGCTATCACCCTCACGGCGACGTTCCTGCTCGGACCACATTCCCCATCTTCCCTTTCTCAACCGGGTATTCATTAAGAGTGGGACACGAGCTGATGTTATCCATTCCTTAGTCTGAAGCCACAGAGTTTATTCACACAGCTCCAGCTCAGTCCCAGCACAAAGCAGGGGCAATCCAGCAGGTCCCCCTAGTCCACATTCAGTTGTTGTGACAGACACACACATGGTCACGTTGATGGTTTATGAATGTAACTCCACTCACCGCCCCTTTCCTGAGGGGCAGTCCCTCGCCCACCTGGATTTGTTTTTTTATTTAGAGAAAGAGGTTTAGGCAGAGTGTCTGATGATGTTCGATTCACACCTGCCCATTTTCAATCCTGCTGATGTCAATTTTCTCCCCCTTTCTAAGTGCATCAAACTTGGTCATCAGTTATGGAACACACAATGTGCTGAACATGTTTAAATAGTTGTTTAAAGACTCTGCTCAGCATTTACAGACTCTCAGAATAACTAGACTATCTCACTATTAAAGGGAGTTTAGACTGTGGCTTAGGGAAATGTAATTTGAGGGTGGGGTTTGGAGAGGAGAGAGTTTATTCCACAGTCTAATCTGCAGGAGCTGTTCCGGAGTTTTGATGCTGACAGTGATTAGCAGGTGTGGAATGTGCATTCTCCCGTTCACTCAGATATCATTTATCTCGAGGCAAAGGATCACAACAATTAAAATAAAAACTGGAAGTGAATATATTGAAAGTTTGCATTGATTAAAGGAAAGTTCACTGGGGTATAGTGATCTCTTAAATTGGTGTTTATGTAATGAACTGTGTGTGGCCATCGGTCTCGAACTTCCGACAATAATTATCACCACAGTTTGGAAAGCGACTAGAAAGGAGCAAAAGTTCTCTTCACAATAGACTTTGGAACAGATCCAGAATCAAAATGATCTGTCGCGACACAGATTTCAGATGAATAATATTCATTAGAACAGCTCCAGCAACCTCGCATCAGCGTCCATAATGGTACCCGCAATCCCGCAACTTCAACTGCAACTCCACCAGCTCACAAAGGCATCTGCAACTTTGCAACAGCACCTACAACCTCACCCGCAACCCCACAACTTTGCAACGACGCCCGCAGCCGCAACCTCGCAACAGCACCCACATCACTTCAACTTCGGAACAGCGCGGAAACCTCAGCACGGCTAACTTGCAATGGCACCCACAACATCATCTGCTACTCCGCCCCTCGTAACAGGACCCGCAATCTTGTTAGATTCTGCAGCCTCGTAACAACACCCACAACCTGCAAACCCCCCAGCCTCAAATCAGCACCCACAGCTTCACCTGCAACCCTTCAACGGCAGCCACAACCCTCGTCTGCAACGGCAGCCACAACCCTCGTCTGCAACGGCAGCCACAACCCTCGTCTGCAACGGCAGCCACAACCCTCGTCTGCAACGGCAGCCACAACCCTCGTCTGCAACCTCGCAACGGCACCCACAACTTCGGAACAGGGCCCGCAGCCCAGGGGAGGCAGTGGCGTTGTGGGATTATTGCTAGATGAGTAAACCGGAGAACCAGCATCGTGCTCTGGGGTCCCGGGTTTGAATCCCCATCACCGCTGACGGTGAATTTTGAATTCAATTAAAAATCCGGAATTAAAAAGTCAAATGGTGACCATGAAACCATTGTCCATTGTCGTAAAAAACCCACCTGGTTCACTAATGTCCTTTAGGGAAGGGAATCTGCCGTCCTTACCCAGTCTGGCCTACATGTGACTCCAGACCCACAGCAATGTGGTTGATTCTTAAATGTCCTCAGAGATGGGCAACAAATGCTGGTCCAGCCAGCGACGCCACATCCTATGATTATTTAAAAAAAGCTTGCTCTGACATTTGACAAGACCATGGCTGATCTGATTGTGAACTCAGCTCTATTTTCAAGTTCCTACCACCCCACTCACAACTCCCTTGCTAATCAGGAATTTAGCTAACTCTGCTGTAAAAGGATGCAATGATTCCGGCCTCTCTGACGGATGGAAACACAAATGATCCTTAGAGGAAAAAAATGTCCTCTTCTCGGTGTTAAATGGGAGATTGAATGGGAAGGTGGCGAGGAATGGTGCTGTGACAGGAAGCTGGGAAGGTTAATGTTCGACAAAGATGGGAGGAAATGGATATTCTTCATTCAAACACATTCCGCCAATTCCTGAAAAGCTGAGAAAACATATAAGGCGCGGTTCAGCTAACTGGCGACAAAGTCCCATAGGGGGCACATTTAGCTGCGGGAAACACACGGCTATCTCACGTTGGATAAGGAGCCTCAGCACGTTACACGCGGCCAAGGCCACACAGAACCCTGTTTTGTCCACTCTGGCTCCACTCGCCAGAACTCCTCAATATAGCATGAGATTGGGAACGCATTGTGGGAGGGCGGAACCAGGATGGCGCGGGCACGGGCGCAGGGAAGATGGTGCGGGCGGCGCGAGGGTGGCACGGGTGGCGCCAGGGTGGCACGGGCGGCACCAGGGTGGCACGGGCAGAGCGAGGGTGGCACGGGCAGAGGGCGGATGGCACGGGCGGAGTGTGGGTGGCACGGGCGGCACGAGGGTGGCACAGGCAGAGCGAGGGTGGCACAGGCGGAGCGATGGTGGCACAGGCGGAGCCAGGGTGGCACGGGCAGAGTGAGGGTGGCACAGGCAGAGCGATGGTGGCACAGGCGGAGCGAGGGTGGCACAGGCGGAGCGAGGGTGGCACGGGCAGAGTGAGGGTGGCACAGGCAGAGCGATGGTGGCACAGGCGGAGCGAGGGTGGCACAGGCAGAGCGATGGTGGCACAGGCAGAGCCAGGGTGGCACGGGCAGAGTGAGGGTGGCACAGGCAGAGCGATGGTGGCACAGGCGGAGCGAGGGTGGCACAGGCAGAGCGATGGTGGCACAGGCGGAGCGAGGGTGGCACAGGCAGAGCGATGGTGGCACAGGCGGAGCGAGGGTGGCACGGGCAGAGCCAGGGTGGCACGGGCGGAGTGAGGGTGGCACAGGCAGAGTGAGGGTGGCACAGGCAGAGTGAGGGTGGCACGGGCGGAGTGAGGGTGGCACGGGCGGAGTGAGGGTGGCACGGGCGGAGCGAGGGTGGCACGGCAGAGCCAGGGTGGCACAGGCAGAGCCAGGGTGGCACAGGCAGAGCCAGGGTGGCACAGGCAGAGCCAGGGTGGCACAGGCAGAGCCAGGGTGGCACAGGCAGAGCGAGGGTGGCACGGGCGGAGTCAGGGTGGCACGGGCAGAGCGAGGGTGGCACGGGCGGAGTCAGGGTGGCACAGGCGGAGTGAGAGTGGCACGGGCGGAGGGCACAGGCGGAGGGCGGATGGCACGGGCGGAGCGAGGGTGGCACGGGCGGAGCGAGGGTGGCACGGGCAGAGTGAGGGTGGCACGGGCAGAGCGAGGGTGGCACGGGCAGAGCGAGGGTGGGACGGGCAGAGCGAGGGTGGGACGGGCAGAGCGAGGGTGGGACGGGCAGAGCGAGGGTGGGACGGGCAGAGCGAGGGTGGGACGGGCAGAGCGAGGGTGGGACGGGCAGAGCGAGGGTGGGACGGGCAGAGCGAGGGTGGGACGGGCAGAGCGAGGGTGGGACGGGCAGAGCGAGGGTGGGACGGGCAGAGCGAGGGTGGGACGGGCAGAGCGAGGGTGGGACGGGCAGAGCGAGGGTGGGACGGGCAGAGCGAGGGTGGGATGGGCAGAGCGAGGGTGGGACGGGCGGAGGGCGGATGGCACGGGCGCCCAGCCAACACAGCCAAGATGCATAGGAAGCAATGCCAGATGAAATGGTCAATGCCAGGTTGGCACTGCCAAGGTGCCAAACTGCCATTTTTTGTGCACTGATGATCGGGCTGAGGGAGCCTTGCATGGGTGTCGTGTGGGGTTGGGGGGGGGGGGGGGGGGGGGGGGGGGGGGGGGGGGGGGGGGGGGAGACACAACACACCCTCCTCACTCTGTCCGTACCTGAACGATCCTCACTCTGTCCGTACCTGAACAATCCTCACTCTGTCCGTACCTGATCAATCCTCACTCTGTCCGTACCTGAACGTTCCTCACTCTGTCCGTACCTGAACAATCCTCACTCTGTCCATACCTGAACAATCCTCACTCTGTCCGTACCTGTACAATCCTCACTCTGTCCGTACCTGAACAATCCTCACTCTGTCCGTACCTGAACAATCCTCACTCTGTCCGTACCTGAACGTTCCTCACTCTGTCCGTACCTGTACAATCCTCACTCTGTCCGTACCTGAACAATCCTCACTCTGTCCATACCTGAACAATCCTCACTCTGTCCGTACCTGTACAATCCTCACTCTGTCCGTACCTGAACGTTCCTCACTCTGTCCGTACCTGAACAATCCTCACTCTGTCCGTACCTGAACGTTCCTCACTCTGTCTAATCCTGAACAATCCTCACTCTGTCCGTACCTGAACAATCTTCACTCTGTCCGTACCTGAACAATCCTCACTCTGTCCGTACCTGAACGTTCCTCACTCTGTCCGTACCTGAACGTTCCTCACTCTGTCCGTACCTGAACAATCCTCACTCTGTCCGTACCTGAACAATCCTCACTCTGTCCGTACCTGAACAATCCTCACTCTGTCCGTACCTGAACAATCCTCACTCTGTCCGATCCTCACTCTGTTCGTACCTGAACAATCCTCACTCTGTCTAATCCTGAACAATCCTCACTCTGTCCGTACCTGAACAATCCTCACTCTGTCCGTACCTGAACGTTCCTCACTCTGTCCGTACCTGAACAATCCTCACTCTGTCTAATCCTGAACAATCCTCACTCTGTCCGTACCTGAACAATCCTCACTCTGTCCGTACCTGAACAATCCTCACTCTGTCCATACCTGAACAATCCTCACTCTGTCCGTACCTGTACAATCCTCACTCTGTCCGTACCTGAACAATCCTCACTCTGTCCGTACCTGAACAATCCTCACTCTGTCCGCACCTGTACAATCCTCACTCTGTCTAATCCTGAACAATCCTCTCTCTGTCCGTACCTGAACAATCCTCTCTCTGTCCGTACCTGTACAATCCTCACTCTGTTCGTACCTGAACGTTCCTCACTCTGTTCGTACCTGAACGTTCCTCACTCTGTCCGTACCTGAACAATCCTCACTCTGTCCGTACCTGAACAATCCTCACTCTGTCCGTACCTGAACAATCCTCACTCTGTCTAATCCTGAACAATCCTCACTCTGTCCGTACCTGAACAATCCTCACTCTGTCCGTACCTGAACAATCCTCACTCTGTCCGTACCTGAACGTTCCTCACTCTGTCCGTACCTGTACAATCCTCACTCTGTCCGCACCTGTACAATCCTCACTCTGTCTGTACCTGTACAATCCTCACTCTGTCTAATCCTGAACAATCCTCTCTCTGTCCGTACCTGAACAATCCTCTCTCTGTCCGTACCTGTACAATCCTCATTCTGTCTAATCCTGAACAATCCTCACTCTGTCCGTACCTGAACAATCCTCACTCTGTCCGTACCTGAACAATCCTCACTCTGTTCGTACCTGAACGTTCCTCACTCTGTTCGTACCTGAACGTTCCTCACTCTGTCCGTACCTGAACAATCCTCACTCTGTCCGTACCTGAACAATCCTCAATCTGTCTAATCCTGAACAATCCTCACTCTGTCCGTACCTGAACAATCCTCACTCTGTCCGTACCTGAACAATCCTCACTCTGTCCGCACCTGTACAATCCTCACTCTGTCCGTACCTGAACAATCCTCACTCTGTCCGTACCTGTACAATCCTCACTCTGTCTAATCCTGAACAATCCTCACTCTGTCCGTACCTGAACAATCCTCACTCTGTCCGTACCTGAACGTTCCTCACTCTGTCCGTACCTGAACGTTCCTCACTCTGTCTGTACCTGAACGTTCCTCACTCTGTCCGTACCTGAACGTTCCTCACTCTGTCCGTACCTGAACGTTCCTCACTCTGTCCGTACCTGTACAATCCTCTCTCTGTCCGTACCTGAACAATCCTCACTCTGTCCGTACCTGAACGTTCCTCACTCTGTCCGTACCTGAACAATCCTCACTCTGTCTAATCCTGAACAATCCTCACTCTGTCCGTACCTGAACAATCCTCACTCTGTCCGTACCTGAACAATCCTCACTCTGTCCGTACCTGAACAATCCTCACTCTGTCCATACCTGAACAATCCTCACTCTGTCCGTACCTGTACAATCCTCACTCTGTCCGTACCTGAACAATCCTCACTCTGTCCGTACCTGAACAATCCTCACTCTGTCCGTACCTGAACGTTCCTCACTCTGTCCGTACCTGTACAATCCTCACTCTGTCCGCACCTGTACAATCCTCACTCTGTCTGTACCTGTACAATCCTCACTCTGTCCGTACCTGTACAATCCTCTCTCTGTCCGTACCTGAACAATCCTCTCTCTGTCCGTACCTGTACAATCCTCACTCTGTCCGTACCTGAACGTTCCTCACTCTGTTCGTACCTGAACGTTCCTCACTCTGTCCGTACCTGAACAATCCTCACTCTGTCCGTAACCTGTACAATCCTCACTCTGTCTAATCCTGAACAATCCTCACTCTGTCTAATCCTGAACAATCCTCACTCTGTCCGTACCTGAACAATCCTCACTCTGTCCGATCCTCACTCTGTCCGTACCTGAACAATCCTCACTCTGTCTAATCCTGAACAATCCTCACTCTGTCCGTACCTGAACAATCCTCACTCTGTCCGTACCTGTACAATCCTCTCTCTGTCCGTACCTGAACAATCCTCACTCTGTCTAATCCTGAACAATCCTCACTCTGTCCGTACCTGAACAATCCTCACTCTGTCCGTACCTGAACGTTCCTCACTCTGTCCGTACCTGAACGTTCCTCACTCTGTCCGTACCTGAACGTTCCTCACTCTGTCCGTACCTGAACGTTGCTCACTCTGTCCGTACCTGAACGTTCCTCACTCTGTCCGTACCTGAACGTTCCTCACTCTGTCCGTACCTGAACGTTCCTCACTCTGTCCGTACCTGAACGTTCCTCACTCTGTCCGTATCTGAACGTTCCTCACTCTGTCCGTACCTGAACAATCCTCACTCTGTCCGTACCTGAACAATCCTCACTCTGTCCGTACCTGAACAATCCTCACTCTGTCCGTACCTGAACGTTCCTCACTCTGTCCGTACCTGAACGTTCCTCATTCTGTCCGTTCCTGAACGTTCCTCACTCTGTCCGTACCTGAACAATCCTCACTCTGTCCGTACCTGAACGTTCCTCACTCTGTCCGTACCTGAACGTTCCTCATTCTGTCCGTACCTGAACGTTCCTCACTCTGTCCGTACCTGAACGTTCCTCACTCTGTCCGTACCTGAACAATCCTCACTCTGTCCGTACCTGAACGTTCCTCACTCTGTCCGTACCTGAACGTTCCTCACTCTGTCCGTACCTGAACGTTCCTCACTCTGTCCGTACCTGAACGTTCCTCACTCTGTCCGTACCTGAACGTTCCTCACTCTGTCCGTACCTGAACGTTCCTCACTCTGTCCGTACCTGAACGTTCCTCACTCTGTCCGTACCTGAACAATCCTCACTCTGTCCGTACCTGAACAATCCTCACTCTGTCCGTACCTGAACAATCCTCACTCTGTCCGTACCTGAACATTCCTCACTCTGTCCGTACCTGAACAATCCTCACTCTGTCCGTACCTGAACAATCCTCACTCTGTCCGTACCTGAACAATCCTCACTCTGTCCGTACCTGAACAATCCTCACTCTGTCCGTACCTGAACAATCCTCACTCTGTCCGTACCTGAACAATCCTCACTCTGTCCGTACCTGAACAATCCTCACTCTGTCCGTACCTGAACAATCCTCACTCTGTCCGTACCTGAACAATCCTCACTCTGTCCGTACCTGAACAATCCTCACTCTGTTCGTACCTGAACAATCCTCACTCTGTTCGTACCTGAACAATCCTCACTCTGTTCGTATCTGAACAATCCTCACTCTGTTCGTATCTGAACAATCTCTGTTCGTGCCTGAAACATCTTCATTCTGTCCGAATATGTGAATCTATGAAAACGATTGCCGTGAGTACTGAAATGTGTTCTCAAAATGATAATTTGTGTATGAAGATCACCACTTTAAAAGTCATGGCGATTGCCAGGGTTTCCTGGGGACTTGTATTTGTTCCACCATCTTGGAGGTTCCTTGTTGGCTCCATGTGTTTCCAGACAGGCAGTCCCGCCTTCTCAAGTATGGAATTCCCAACAGTGCATTCCTGGCTTTGAAAGTTTGAGGTTCCCAAAAGTGCTGTGACTTTAGGAACATTTCAGAGGTCTGCTCGAGCTCATACCGCCCACACTATCTGACTTTCCAGTTCGATTTTGGCTTACAATTATCTATGTGACGAAGCAGTAACGTGACATTATTGTCTAAACCCAGTAATAAAATAAACAGAAAGCAGAAGACACAATGTCAAAGAAAGAAAATTCATGCCGAGTGTCGGTTATTGGACAGGAACAGACAGAACTGAAGGTTAGTTGGAATGGGTTGCATTTCACTAACAGCATCACGAGTTTTATTGTTTACCAGCAAGAGTTACACACGAACCAAAGCTGATTGGCCAAAGCAGAAAGCCATTTGATGAAGCAGATTAATGAATGGCTACACTGAAAATTCTCCCAAAAACTTTTCAAAAAGGATAGGAGTTGGGGATAAAAGTATTGATATTTTCAGACAAGATTTGTTCATTTTTCCAGAAGCTAGGGCAATGGAAGTACAGAAATCTATCAATTTGGAAATTATGGACTCAGAAATCTAGAGAACATCATATCGGAGTGTCAGATCCTGCCAGACAATTGCTGGATCCTTTCATTAGCCTGTCATTGGCTCATAGTGGCATCTCTCAGGCCCAAATCCTTGTTGAGCTGCAAGGTTCAGTGGAGGCAGAGGCAGTGTTGTAGTTGTATTGCCGCTTGACTAGTAATTCAGAGACACAGGACATGATCTGGGGACCTGGGTTCAAATCCCATCAGAGGGTGAAATTTGAATTCAATCAAAAAATCTGGGATTAAAAATCTAATGATGCTCATAAAATGATTATCGTAAAAACCCACCTGGTTCACTAAAGTCTTTTAGGGAAGGAAATCTGCCGTCCTTATCCGGTCTAGCCTACATGTGACTCCAGACCCACAGCAATGTGAATGATGCTTGAATGGCCTCTGAAATGGAGGGCAGTTAGAGATGGGCAATAGGTGTTGACCCAGCCAGCGATGCGCACATCCCATAAATTATTTTTTTAAATTTGGAGAGTGAAACAAAATCGTCCCAATAGAGAATGTTTCCCCCCTCCCCCACCCCCAGAATGTTTCCCTCCTCCCCCACCCCAATAGTTCCCTTGGAAAAGGGACTGCAGGAGAAAAGATTCTGCCCTTTGGACTTCCAAACATGATCTCTGCCTACATCACAAGATATCTCCACATGATCCTCTCAATTGGTTGGGTTCCCCAGGCGCCCCTTCGTTGACTAGGTCAGGCACCAATGAAGACCAGGCGGCAGGAACTCTCAACATGATGAGCCCCTCCTGATCTCACTCCCTGCTTGGTTGTTTTGCAAGGGGCTGACTGAGCCCATTTTTGGTTGGGATTCAGAGGGTCTGGATCCCAGTCCAGCTAACAGCAACTCGGAGACACCTGCACAAGAAAGAGCGTGAAAATCAGCCACAGATTCTGTGGTGGGTGGACAAGTTACATAGAGTATTAAAGCTGCATCTCTTCAACCTTCAAGGCAACAATCCCGGTTGTTGGTTGCAACATAATGAGTTGTGAGCAGTAACATGTGATCTTAATCTAGAAGGGATATTTCCTAGTCTACTTCAGAACTAAGGCTAGTAACCAGGTGTCGGAACAAGGGTAGCCATCCTCACCAGGTACCAGAACTGACCCTCTTTGCCACACTTTCTGCTCGCTCCTACCTGAAGGATGTATCCACGGACATAGTCTCGGAGAGTCCAGCCCAGGCCGTGCAGGATCTGAAGCACCTCCTCCTGTTTCAGCACACTGAAGAGACGGTCGAGAAGGATTTTGAGGCGCACAGGAACCGCCTGTGTCCCATATAACATCAGGCTGCTGATGTCAAACACCACGTTGGATTGAACGATCTCCACCTGAGTTGGATGGTAGAGGTGTTGGGTGCTGAGTTTGTCCAACGCTGTGGAAAAGAAACAACAAATTATATTTTAAAAAAAGAATCAGAAGGGTTTCGACAAAGTCGCACAGATTAGTGTGTAAAATTAAAGTGCATGGGATTAGGGGTAGTGTATTGAGATGGATAGAAAACTGGTTGGCAGAAAGAGTAGGAATTAACGGGTCGTTTTCAAATTGGTAGGCAGTGACTAGTGGGGTATCGCAGGGATCGGTGCTGGGACCCCAGCTATTCACAATATATATTAATGATTTAGATGATGGAACAAAATGTATTATCTCCAAATTTGCAGATGACACCAAGTTGGGTGGGAGGGTGAGCTGTGAGGAGGATGCAGAGATCCTTCAGCAAGATTTGGAAAAGTTGAATGAGTGAACAACTGCGAGGTTATCCATTTTGGTAGTAAAAATGGGAAGGCGGCCTATTATCCAAATGGCCATAAATTAGGAAACTGGTATGTGCAACGGGGCCTGGGTGTCCTTGTACACCTGTCACTGAAGGCAAACATTCAAATAACAGCAAGTGGTAAAGAAGGCAAATGATATAGAACATAGAACATAGAACAGTACAGCACAGAACAGGCCCTTCGACCCTCGATGTTGTGCCGAGCCATGATCACCCCACTCAAACCCACGTATCCACCCCATACCCGTAACCCAACAACCCCCCCCCCCCTTAACCTTACTTTTTAGGACACTACGGGCAATTTAGCATGGCCAATCCACCTAACCCGCACATCTTTGGACTGTGGGAGGAAACCGGAGCACCAGGAGGAAACCCACGCACACACGGGGAGGACGTGCAGACTCCACACAGACAGTGACCCAGCCGGGAATCGAACCTGGGATCCTGGAGCTGTGAAGCATTTATGCTAACCACCATGCTACCGTGCTGCCCATGTTGATCTTCATAGCAAAAGGATTCTAGTAAAGGAGCAGGGATGTCTTTCTGCAATTATACAGCCTTGGTGAGGCAGTTTTAGTCTCCTTATCTAAGAAATGACTTTCTTGCTACAGAGGGAGTGCAGCGAAGGTTTACCAGACGGATTCCTGGGATGGTGGGACTGATGTACGAGGAGATATTGACTTGGCTAGGATTGTATTTGCTGGAGTTCAGACGAATGATTCTTAGAAACCGATAAAATTCCAACAGGATGGACAGGGTCGATGCAGGAAGGATGTTCCCGATAGTGGAGGGTGTCCAGAACCAGGAGACACAGTCTGAGGATACGGGGTAGACCATTTAGGACAGAGATGGGGAAAAATCTCTTCACCCAGAAAGTGGTTGGCCTGTGGAATTAACTACCTCAGCAAGTACTTGAAGCCAAAACATTGGATGTTTTGAGGAAGCAGCTAGATATCACACTGGGGCGAAGGGGATCAAAGGATATGGGGAAGGCGGGATCAGGATATTGAATTGGATGATCAACCATGAAGAGAAGGCATGGCAGAGCAGGCTTGAAGGGTCGAATGGCCTACTCATGCTCCTATTTTTTAATGTCTCTATCATATAGCACAGGAGGAAGCCATTCAGTCCATTTGCCTGTGCTGGATCTGTGAAAATGCAATAAACAGGTGAGACAGAAGGGGAATAGCAATCTGGGATCCTTGCCCACAAAAAACTGCTGGAGGTAATAATTCAAAACTGAGATTGACAGATTTGACTTGGGTACGAGGATTAAGGCTTACAGAATGGAGATGGGTAAATGGAATTAAATTAATGGATAAGCCATGACTTAATTGAATGGAAGAACAGGCTCGAGGAGCTGAATGGATTCCCCTTGTTCCTATACATCTTAATTTAATAAATGCCACTCTGGGTCAATTCCTTCGCACATATACCTGGAGAAATGATCGCCCGGTTTTAGCACCAAAACTAACAAACAACAGCCAAGTGGATCAATCTCCTTCCACGCTGTTAATCTATTTTCCTCGCTCATTTATCATTCAGCCACATCTTGGGGCTGTACCGGCAGGGTGAGAATGCTCCAACCATCATGTCTCCTCAAGGTAATATCAGCGGGTTCTTACAGAGCCAGGGGCATCAGGCAGGGGACGTTGAGAGCAGGTGGTGCTGATGCTACAGGGGCATACCACCAGACACCTACGCCCATCACCCCGCTCCACCAGTCTTCTCACCTCCCAGAGCACCCGGTACTATTCAGGTCAATTCTTTTATACATGAATAATCTCACAGCTAAACATGAGCAATAACCAGCTGTATTTGGATCAATCCCTTAACATTGCTGAATATTCTCATTCTCTCTCACTCGTATATACTCTTTCAGTCATTTCAATAACAACATTTGCATTGATGTAGCACCTTTAACATCAAACATGCCCAGGTGCTTCACAGGAGGCTTGGCAAACAAACCTGGACAGTGAGCCACATTAGGGCAGCTGAAAGGTTATCCGAAATTTAAAATAGGAAATACCGAATAAACTCAGCAGGTCTGCAATATCTGTGGAGAGAGAAACAGAGTCAACGTTCCGAGTCCCTATAACTCTTCTTCAGAGCTAAAGAGAGGGGGCGATGTGATGGATTTTATATTATTTAAGAGGCGACGGAACAAAATAGAAGGTCAGGGATAGTTGGGAACGAGCTGAAATGTGACAAACATGTCAAGGGTACAAGACAAAGGGAGTGTTAAAGACTAAAGAAGGTGCTGACAGTGGCATAAAGATTAGAGAGCAGAATGTGTTACTGGTAGAACCAGGGTCAGCGCTCTGTGACAGAAACCCTCAGTAACAAGTGACCAATAGTGGGCGAAGGGTGGTGCCATTGGGACAAAAACATTGGACTAAGAATGGTGGTCAAGATGGAGCAGAGAGTCCACAGTCTGAGGTTGTTGAACTCAATGTTAAGTCCGGAAGGCTGTAACGTGCAAAATTGGAAGTCGAAATGCTGCCCCCCCCCCCCCCCCCCCAGTTTGTGTTGGGATTCGCTGGAACATTGTAGCCCCCCCCCCTCCCCAGTTTGTGTTGGGATTCGCTGGAACATTGTAGCCCCCCCCCCCCCCCCCCAGTTTGTGTTGGGATTCGCTGGAACATTGTAGCCCCCCCCCCCCCCCCCCAGTTTGTGTTGGGATTCGCTGGAACATTGTAGACCCCCCCCCCAGTTTGTGTTGGGATTCGCTGGAACATTGTAGCCCCCCCCAGTTTGTGTTGGGATTCGCTGGAACATTGTAGCCCCCCCCAGTTTGTGTTGGGATTCGCTGGAACATTGTAGCCCCCCCCAGTTTGTGTTGGGATTCGCTGGAACATTGTAGCCCCCCCCCCCCTCCCCAGTTTGTGTTGGGATTCGCTGGAACATTGTAGCCCCCCCCCCCCCCGTTTGTGTTGGGATTCGCTGGAACATTGTAGCCCCCCCCCCCCCAGTTTGTGTTGGGATTCGCTGGAACACTGTAGCCCCCCCCCCCCCCCCCAGTTTGTGTTGGGAGTCGCTGGAACATTGTAGCCCCCCCCCCCCCAGTTTGTGTTGGGATTCGCTGGAACATTGTAGCCCCCCCCCCCCCCCCCCAGTTTGTGTTGGGATTCGCTGGAACATTGTAGCCCCCCCCCAGTTTGTGCTGGGATTCGCTGGAACATTGTAGCCCCCCCCCCCCACCCCAGTTTGTGTTGGGATTCGCTGGAACATTGTAGCCCCCCCCAGTTTGTGTTGGGATTCGCTGGAACATTGTAGCCCCCCCCCAGTTTGTGTTGGGATTCGCTGGAACATTGTAGCCCCCCCCCAGTTTGTGTTGGGATTCGCTGGAACATTGTAGCCCCCCCCCCCCCCAGTTTGTGTTGGGATTCGCTGGAACATTGTAGCCCCCCCCCCAGTTTGTGTTGGGATTCGCTGGAACATTGTAGCCCCCCCCAGTTTGTGTTGGGATTCGCTGGAACATTGTAGCCCCCCCCCCCCCAGTTTGTGTTGGGATTCGCTGGAACATTGTAGCCCCCCCCCAGTTTGTGCTGGGATTCGCTGGAACATTGTAGCCCCCCCCCCAGTTTGTGCTGGGATTCGCTGGAACATTGTAGCCCCCCCCCCAGTTTGTGCTGGGATTCGCTGGAACATTGTAGCCCCCCCCCCAGTTTGTGCTGGGATTCGCTGGAACATTGTACCCCCCCCCCCCCCCCCCCCCCAGTTTGTGTTGGGATTCGCTGGAACATTGTAGCCCCCCCCCCCCCCCCCCCAGTTTGTGCTGGGATTCGCTGGAACATTGTAGCCCCCCCCCAGTTTGTGTTGGGATTCGCTGGAACATTGTAGCCCCCCCCCAGTTTGTGTTGGGATTCGCTGGAACATTGTAGCAGGCCGAGGATGGACCTGTGAACCCGAGAACAAGGTGCTGAGTTAAAGTGGCAGCCACAGGAAGGTTCACGTCATGCTTGCAGACTAAGCAATGGTATTCCGCAGCCACACAGTCACTCCACATTGGAAGCTGCGAATACAGTCGGCCAGATTGAAGGAGCTACAAGTGAAATGTTACTTAACCTGAAAGAAGCATTTGGGGCCTTGGACAGTGAGGCGAGAGGAGGTAAAGGGGCAGGTGTTACACCTGCGATTGCAAAGGAAAGTGCCGTGGGAAAGGGATGAGGAGTTGGGAGTGGTGAGGAGTGGACCAGAGTGTCATGGAGGGAGTGGTCGGTGTGGAATGCTGATGGGGTTGTTGGGGGGGGGGGGGGGGAGATTCCAGAGACAGTGCAAAAAAGATTTTTGTAACTGATAACAGAACTGCAAGATTATAACTATCAGGACGGACTGAACAGACCGGGGCCCCTCTCTCTCGAAAAGAGAAGATGGAGCGTGTGACCTGATAGGCATCTTTCATATTATGGAAGGGTTCAAAAGGGTAGACATGGAAAAGATATTTGCACTAGTAGGGAGTCATAAATTAGCAGTTATAATTAAGCTAGTCAATAATAAATAAAATAAGTAATTTAGCAAAACTCTTCACCCAGAGAGTGAGGAGAATGTGGAACTCATTACCGCACGAACAAAGAAAAGTACAGCACAGGAACAGGCCCTTCGGCCCTCCAAGCCTGTGCTAACCATGCTGCCCAACTAAACTAAAATCTTCTACACTTCCTGGGTCCATATCCCTCTATTCCCATCCTATTCATGTATTTGTCAAGATGCCCCTTAAACGTCACTATCGTCCCTGCTTCCACCACCTCCTCCGGCAGCGAGTTCCAGGCACCCACTACCCTCTATGTTAAAAACTTACCTCATACATCTACTCTAAACCTTGCCCCTCACACCTCAAATCTATGCCCCCTTGTAATTGACCTCTCTACCTTGGGAAAAAGCCTCTGACTATCCACTCTGTCTATGCCCCTCATAATTTTGTAGACCTCTATCAGGTCGCCCCTCAACCTCCTTTGTTCCAGTAAGAACAAACCAAGTTTATTCAACCGCTTCTCATAGCTATTGCCCTCCATACCAGGCAACATCCTGGTAAATCACTTCTGCACCCTCTCTAAAGCCTCCACATCCTTCTGGTAATGTGGCGACCAGAATTGAACACTGTACTCCAAGTGTGGCCTAACTAAGGTTCTATACAGCTGCAACATGACTTGCCAATTCTTATACTCAATGCCCTGGCCAATGAAGGCAAGCATGCCGTATGCCTTCTTGACTACCTTCTCCACCTGTGTTGCCCCTTTCAGTGACCTGTAGACCTTTACACCTACATCTCTCTGACTGTCAATACTCTTGAGGGTTCTACCATTCATTGTATATTCCCTACCTGTATTAGACTTTCCAAAACTCACATTTGTCCAAATTAAACTCCATCTGCCATCTCTCTGCCCAAGTCTCCAGATGATCTAAATCCTGCTGTATCCTCTGACAGTCCTTTTTAAAAAAAAAAATTTAGAGTACCCAATTATTGTTTCCAATTAAGGGGCAATTTAGAGTGGCCAATCTACCTATCCTGCACATCTTTTGGGTTGTGGGGGTGAAACCCACGCAGACACGGGGAGAATGTGCAAACTCCACACGGACAGTGACCCAGGGCCAGGATTCGAACCCGGGTCCTCAGCGCCGTAGGCAGCAATGCTAACCACTGTGCCACCGTGCTGCCCTACCTCTGACAGTCCTCATCGTTATCCGCAATTCCACCAACCTTTGTGGCATCCGAAAACTTACTAATCAGACCAGTTACATTTTCCTCCAAATCATTTATATATACTAAGAACAGCAAAGGTCCCAGCACCGAGCCCTGCGGAACATCACTAGTCACAGCCCTCCAATCAGAAAAGCCTTCCATTGCTACCCTCTGCCTTCTATGACCCAGCCAGTTCTGTATCCAACTTGCCAACTCACCTCTGATCCTGTGTGACTTCAACTTTTATACCAGTCTGCCGTGAGGGACCTTGTCAAAGGCCTTACTGAAGTCCATATGGACAACATCCACTGCCCGACCTGCATCAATAATCTTTGTGGCCTCCTCGAAAAACTGTATCAAGTTAGTGAGACACGACCTCCCCTTCACAAAACCATGCTGCCCCTTGCTTCCAAATGGGAGTAGATTCTGTCTCGAAGAATTCTCTCCAGTAATTTCCCTACCACTGACGTAAGGCTCACCGGCCTGTAGTTCCCTGGTTTATCCTTGCTACCCTTCTTAAACAAAGGAACAGCATTGGCTATTCTCCAGTCCTCCGGGACATCACCTGAAGACAGTGAGGATCCAAAGATTTCTGTCAAGGCCTCAGCAATTTCCTCTCTAGCCTCCTTCAGTATTCTGGGGTAGATCCCATCCAGCCCTGGGGACTTATCTACCTTAATATTTTTCAAAACGCCCAACACCTCTTGTTTTTGGATCTCAATGTGACCCAGGCTATCTACACACCCTTCTCCAGACTCAACATCCACCAATTCCTTCTCTTTGGTGAATTCTGATGCAAAGTATTCATTTAGTACCTCGCCCATTTCCTCTGGCTCCACACATAGATCCCCTTGCCTGTCCTTCAGTGGGCCAATCCTTTCTCTGCCTGCCCTCTTGCTTTTTATGTGTAAAAAGCCTTGGGATTTTCCTTAATCCTGTTTGCCAATGACTTTTCGCGACCCCTTCTAGCCCTCCTGACTCCTTGCTTAAGTTCCTTCCTACTTTCCTTATATTCCACACAGGCTTTGTCTGTTCCCAGCCTTCTAGCCCTGACAAATGCCTCCTTTTTCTTTTTTTTTTAAATTTAGAGTACCCAATTATTTTTTCCAATTAAGGGGCAATTTAGCATGGCCAATCCACCTATCCTGCACATCTTTTGGGTTGTGGGGGTGAAACCCACGCAGACACGGGGAGAATGTGCAAACTCCTCACGGACAGTGACCCAGAGCCGGGATTCGAACCCGGGTCCTCAGCGCCGTAGGCAGCAATGCTAACCACTGTGCCACAGTGCTGCCCTTCCTTTTTCTTTTTGACGAGGCCTACAATATCCCTCGTTATCCAAGGTTCCTAAAACATGCCATATTCATATTTATCCTTCTTCCTCACAGGAACATGCCGGACCTGAATTCCTATCAACTGACATTTGAAAGCCTCCCACATGCCAGATGTTGATTTACCCTCAAACATCCGCCCCCATTCTAGGTTCTTCAGTTGCTGCCGAATATTGTTGTTATTAGCCTTCCCCTGATTTAGCACATTCACCCTCAGACCATTGGCTGGATGAAGTGGATGAGGTGAATAGTCCGGATACATCTATGGGGAAGGTAGAGAAGCACGGGTGAGAAATGATACGATAGAGTGAGGTCATTTAGGGGCGGGAAGCAGCATGGCCAGCACGGTAGCACAGTGGTTAGCACTGTTGCTTACAGGGTCCCAGTTTTGATTCCCGGCTGGGTCAAAGTCTGTGCGGAGTCTGCACTTTCGCCCAGTGTCTGCGTTGGTTTCCTCCGGGTGCTCCAGTTTCCTCCCACACTCCAAAGATGTGCAGGTTAGCTGGATTGGCCACGCTAAATTGCCCTTAGTGTCCAAAAAATGTTAAGTGGGGGTTACTGGGTGACGGGGATAGGGTAGATAACGTGGGCTTCAGTAGGGTGCTCTTTGTAAGGGCCGGTGCAGACTCGATGGGTGGAATGGCCTCCTTCTGCACTGTAAATTCTATGAATCTATGAATAAGCATTGGCATAGACCAGTCAAGCTGATTGGCCATGTTGTAAGTTGGATGTGAAGGGCTGTTCTGAATCTTTGTGGTCCTGTTAAATCACTGGATACAGGAGCCTCTTTGGTTGTGTGAATAACGTTTTGATAATCAGTAGATCCAGCCAATAGAAAAGGAAGCAGCAAGTGGTATAAATATTTGCAATGTAACAGTGAGATCCACTACAAACAGACAGTGAGACCCTTATCGTTAATTTGTCAAAAGAGGCTCCACTCAAAATCAGAAGAAAGGACTCAGAGTTTGAGTAAAAGCAATTCTTAGGCTGTATCCAACTTCAAACGAACAAGCTCAAACATAAAAGTCACATCGCCAAGCACCACGTCCCCCCATTGCTTGCTGCTATGAAAGGCTGGAGTCCGAATCTTTCCATTTGCAGTTACACATGGGCACACTGAGGAGAACATCATCTCCTCCTTCACAATCACATGAGGCATGTGGGTTCCCAACTCACACGAGTCAAAATTAACATCACACGGCGCAGTCAGATCAAACCAACACAGAATGAAGAGGTCTTGCATCATTGCTGAAGGCAAAATATCTCCCCCCCCCCCCCCCCCCCCCCCGTCAACAGTACAGAAATATGCACATTCTGTTTTAGACATCAAAAGTTACAGTGAGACAGAGCTCTGGAAAATATCTGCTCCCAACTCTGAAAACCAGCTGCTCCATCAATGACCTTCCCCATCATAAGGTGAGAATCGGGGTATTCTTTGATGGATGGTCAGTACTGTTGGGATGCTGCTGTTTGAAGAATCTGCCTGTTCAACAAGTTTTTATAGTTTTTTTTGCATTTTAACAGCAAGTTTTTATTAACTATTTGTAACTCTATCCAACAATAGAGAAAGGGTAGAGGCAGGGTAGCGACAGGGAGCTATCTCCACCCTGGCCAATACTACACTGACCCGCGGTCGAGGTCATGTTCTTACAGAACTGTGTGGACGGCGCACTCCACTCAGTACCACATTAACCCGGTATGTACCAGACCGTTATACTACAATACCATTCACAACTCCTCAGATAACGAAGCAGTGCCTGCATTAGACACGACCTGGACAATATCCAGGGTCGGGCTGACAAGTGGTAAACAGCATTCACACCACACGAGTGCCAGCCAATGATCTGCAAAAAGAGAGAGTCTAACCATTTCCCTTTGACATTCCATGGTATTACCATCACTGAAGCTCCCATTATCGACATCTTCAGGGTTACCATTGACTAGAAACTGAACTGACTCGATATAAATATTGTGGCTGTAAGAGCTGGTCAAAGACTGCGAATTCTGCTGCACCACACATCATGGCTCCCCAAAGCTGCTCCGCCATCTCCAAGTCAGCAGTGTGATGGAATACTCTCTACTTGCCTAGATAAGTGCATTTCCAACAACACCCACATAGCTCGATACTATCCAGCATAAACCAGCCTGCATGATCGGCACCCCATTCACCCACATAGATCGATACTATCCAGCATAAACAAGCCTGCATGATCGGCACCCCATTCACCCACATAGATCGATACTATCCAGCATAAACCAGCCTGCGTGATCGGCACCCCATTCACCCACATAGCTCGATACTATCCAGCATAAACCAGCCTGCATGATCGGCACCCCATTCACCCACATAGCTCGATACTATCCAGCATAAACCAGCCTGCGTGATCGGCACCCCAGTCACCGCCTTCAACATTCAGTCCCTTGGCCTCTGACACACAGTGGCAGCTGTGTGCGCCATTTACATGTTGCACTGCAGCGACACATCATGCCTCCTTCAATAACGCCTCCCAAACCCACAACCTCGACCACCTAGAATTCAGCATCGTGACTTGGAAATGTATCATCATTTCATCACCGCCAACGTGGTCAAAACAAGGAACTCCCTCCCTAACAGTGGATGGATCAACACCAGACGGTGTTGCAGCGGTTCAAGGAGGCATCTCACCACCAACTCCTCAATGACAATTAGGGATGGGTATTAATTGCCGGGCTTGTCAACAACTATCACATCTTGCAAATGAATTTTTAAAAATATTCAAGTAAATGTACATGCTTAACATCTCCTTGATGGGACTTCAAATGCAATGTCTGTGCTACTGGAGATCTGAGCACTCATTTATTGGAAGCTGTATTTTTAATTCACTTTATTTCTCTCTTTATTCAATGGGAATTATCCTACAAAATGTGAAGTTATTTCATATCGAGTTACATGAACAGTAATGGGTGGGGTGCCACTGGGATGAGTGCTGTGCCTCAGCATTCTGCAACCTACAGCAATGCTCTGAACGCAGAGAGGATTGCATTGCAGCTGCAGCTGTTGATGCTACAAAGGTCGGGAGGGAATCAAGTTGTGAGGAGGTTAGAGAGGGCAGGGTTGTGAAATGATGTGGGCAGGGGCTACAAACAGGCAGCCGGCCTCCAGGTTTCTCCAGTGGGAATGGTGAGGGTATAGAAGGCAGTGCTCTAGGCAGACCAAAATATCCTCCCTGCCTTCTTGAGGGCAGAAGGCAACATTGGAGAGGTTTCGCCTCCACTCTCCACACAGTGTGGTGGCCTGGCTGCAAGATACATCTTCAAATCTAGTTTTTAAAAAGGTTGTTGAGACAGGACCTCCATTTTGAAGCACCCTCTCCCTCACTTACCCTGAACTTTTCCCGCTGCCCCGTTGAAGCTGGAAGGTCGCCGGTCCTCCCGTTGACGGAAACTCGCGCGTTTTTAACCGACTGGAGAGCCCGACCTCCAGCCAGCAATTGGCTGACCCTGTGAAAATCACAATGTGTGGCTGGTGCCCCTCCCCTCACCCCATCCCCAAATCCTGAGGGTAAGAAACAGCACTGACCTCGACTTTATACCCCCAGAGGCAAAATTCTGTCCAGGGAGTGAGCACAGGAATTTTGATAGTTATCGTGAGTGGGTACAAAAGTGGAATATAATGTGGGGAAAACGTGAATAGGAAGGTCAATGGAAAGTTGGCCTTTATTGCGAAGGAGATGCAGCACAAATGAAAGAAGGTCTTGCTGCAACTCGACAGGGTGAGCCCACATCAGGGTTTTCTCACCTCATTTAAAGAGGGATGTTCTTGCTTTGGAAACAGTTAAGGGACGGTTCATTCGATCATTTGGTCCTTGGCCTGCTGCACTGTTCCAATGAAACTCAATACAAGCTCGAGCAACAGCAACTCATCTCACGCCTCAGAACACTTCAGCTTTCTGGACTCAATGTTGAGTTCAATAATTTTAGATCATATCTTCTGCCTCGATTTTGTGTCATGCGTTTTTGCTGTTTGTTTTTTTTCCTCATTTCTTCACGATGCATTTGGGCAGCAGCAATGCAGCCATGCACATCTCAGCCGATCAACATGAGTGCAGGAGGCCATTCAGCCCATCTTTGCTGCACCAGCTCTCTGAATGGGCAATTCCCCCACTGCCCTGCCTTCTCCCCACAACCATGCACATTCTTCATTTTCAGATAATATCCAAATCCCATTTGAAAGCTTCGACTGAACCTTCCTCCACCACACTCTCAGACAGTGCGTTCCAGATCCTAACCACTCGCTGCGTGAACCTGCCTCCACCACACTCACAGACAGTGCGTTCCAGATCCTAACCACTCGCTGTGTGAACCTGCCTCCACCACACTCACAGACAGTACATTCCAAATCCTAACCACTCGCTGTGTGAACCGGTCTCCACTGCACTCACAGACAGTGCGTTCCAGATCCTAACCACTCGCTGTGTGAACCTGCCTCCACCACACTCACAGACAGTACATTCCAAATCCTAACCACTCGCTGTGTGAACCTGCCTCCACCACACTCACAGACAGTTCATTCCAAATCCTAACCACTCGCTGTGTGAACCGGTCTCCACTGCACTCACAGACAGTGCATTCCAGATCCTAACCATGCGCTGCCATACCAAATTTGGACACGCACCAGTTAATACGGGGGGGGGGGGGGGCCTCAGACCATACTCTGCATTTGGGGAATGTGGTCCTGGAGAAGGGACATTTAGGGAATGTGGTCCTGGAGAAGGGACATTTGGGGGATGTGGTCCTGGAGAAGGAACAGGCACAGAGGCCGGTGTGAGGTTAGGTGTGGGGTTGTTGGCGGCGGACCCGAATCTTTGTGCAAAGATGGGAAAGGTGATTGAGGATTTTGTGGGGTTTAATAGGAACGGGAAGGTTTCACGTTAATGGGTGTGGGAAGCGTTGAAGCCGTAGTGAGGGGCGAGTTCATCCTGTTTCAGGCTCAGCTGGACAGGGCGGCGAGAGAGGAATGGCAGGGGTTGGTTGAGGAAATTCTGGAGGTAGATAGGAAGCAAGCGGAGGATCTCACTCAGGTGCACTTCTTCTGGGGGAGAGAAAGGAATTACTGACAGGGTTTGACCTTCTTTCCACGGTAAAGGCGGTTCGATAGTTAAGGCGGGCGAAGGAGGCTGTGTACGAGTATGGGGCGAAGGAGGCTGTGTACGAGTATGGGGAGAAGGAGGCTGTGTACGAGTATGGGGCGAAGGAGGCTGTGTACGAGTATGGGGCGAAGGAGGCTGTGTACGAGTATGGGGCGAAGGAGGCTGTGTACGAGTATGGGGAGAAGGAGGCTGTGTACGAGTATGGGGAGAAGGAGGCTGTGTACGAGTATGGGGCGAAGGAGGCTGTGTACGAGTATGGGGCGAAGGAGGCTGTGTACGAGTATGGGGAGAAGGAGGCTGTGTACGGGTATGGGGCGAAGGAGGCTGTGTATGAGTATGGGGAGAAGGAGGCTGTGTACGCGTATGGGGAGAAGGAGGCTGTGTACGAGTATGGGGCGAAGGAGGCTGTGTACGAGTATGGGGCGAAGGAGGCTGTGTACGAGTATGGGGCGAAGGAGGCTGTGTACGAGTATGGGGCGAAGGAGGCTGTGTACGAGTATGGGGCGAAGGAGGCTGTGTACGAGTATGGGGAGAAGGAGGCTGTGTACGAGTATGGGGCGAAGGAGGCTGTGTACGAGTATGGGGCGAAGGAGGCTGTGTACGAGTATGGGGCGAAGGAGGCTGTGTACGAGTATGGGGAGAAGGAGGCTGTGTACGAGCATGGGGCGAAGGAGGCTGTGTACGAGTATGGGGAGAAGGAGGCTGTGTACGAGTATGGGGCAAAGGAGGCTGTGTACGAGTATGGGGCGAAGGAGGCTGTGTACGAGTATGGGGAGAAGGAGGCTGTGTACGAGTATGGGGCGAAGGAGGCTGTGTACGGGTATGGGGCGAAGGAGGCTGTGTACGAGTATGGGGCGAAGGAGGCTGTGTACAAGTATGGGGCGAAGGAGGCTGTGTACGAGTATGGGGCGAAGGAGGCTGTGTACGAGTATGGGGAGAAGGAGGCTGTGTACGAGTGTGGGGCGAAGGAGGCTGTGTACGAGTATGGGGTGAAGGAGGCTGTGTACGAGTATGGGGCGAAGGAGGCTGTGTACGAGTATGGGGCGAAGGAGGCTGTGTACGAGTATGGGGCGAAGGAGGCTGTGTACGAGTATGGGGCGAAGGCCAGTTGCTTACTGATGAGCATGCTCCGCTGGCAGGCAGGTGCGAGAGTGATTTTTCGGGTCTGGGATGGGGCAGGGGAGTGTTATTGTCATAGGTGAACAAGACATTTGAGGAGTTTTATAAAAAGTGGCAAACTTTGGAGGATGAGATGGACGAGGGATTTTTTGGGGTGGCTGGACTGTCCCAGAGGAGGAGGGGAGGGGGGGGGGGGGGTTCCAGTGGAGTTTTATAAAAGATTTCTGAATAAGTTATCGCTGCTGCTGGTGGAGGTGCTGTGGTCAAGGGGGCGGGTCCCAACGACGATGGGACAAGTGTCTATTTCATTGTTGCTAAAAAAGGATAAGGGTCCGGTGTCGTGAGAGTCAAATAGGCCGGTACCTCTGCTGAACGTGGATGCCAAGATTTTGTTGCTGCTGAGGGTGGCGGACAGCCTCCCAAAGGGGGGATTGTGGAGGATCAGACGGGATTTGTAAAGGACAGGCAGGTGTCGAACATGCAGCGTCAGATAAATGTGGTGCTTTCTCCGGCAGAAGGGAGGGAGTGGGAGGCGGTGCTGGATGCGGAGAAGGTGTTTGATCAGTGTGGGGGTGGAGTTATTGGCTTGCGGTGCTGGAGAGTTTTGCGACTGGTAGAGTGGATGAGGGGAGCCAATGGATGTGATTTATTTGGACTTTCAGAAGGCTTTCAACAAAGTCTTACATAAGAAATTAGTATGCACAAGTTCATGGGATTGGGGGCAGCGTATTGAGACAAATGGAATACTGGTTGGCAGACAGGAAACAAAAATATGGGTCTTTTTCCAAATTAGGAAGCAGTGACTAGTGGGGTACCGCAAGGATCGGTGCTAGGACCCCAGCTATTCACAATATATATTAATGAATTAGATGAGGGAACTAAATGTAATATATCCAAATTTATAGATGACACAAATCTGGGTGGGAGGGTGAGCTGTGAGGAGGATGCAGAGATCCTTTAGTGTGATTTGGACAAGTTGAGTGAGTGGGCAAATGAATGGTAGATGCAGTATAATTTAGATAAATCTGAGGTTATTTACTATGGTACAAAAACAGGAAGGCAGACTATTATCTGAATGGCCGTAGATTGAGAGAGGGAAATGTGCAGCGAGACCCGGGTGTCCTCATTCACCAATCACTGAAGGTAAACATGCAGCCACAGCAGGTGGCGAAGAAGGCAAATGGTACACTGGCCTTCATTGTGAGAGGATTCGAGTACAGGAGCTGGGATGGCTTGCTGCAATTCTACAGGGCCTTGGTGAGGCCACAATTTGGAATAGTGTGCACAGTTTTGAACTCCTTATCTGAAGAAAAATGTTCTTGCTATACAGGGAATGCAGCAAAGCTTCACGAGACGGATTCCTTAGAAGGTTGGACTGATGTAACCGGAGAGCTCGAGTCAGTTGGGGATTGTATTCGCTGGGGTTCAGTAGAATGAGGGAGGATCTCACAGAAACCTATAAATTTCTAACAAGAAGGGCAGCACGGTGGCGCAGTGGTTAGCACTGCTGCCTCACGGTGCCGAGGTCCCAGTTGCGATCCCGGCTCTGGGTCACTGTCTGTGTGGAGTTTGCACATTTTCCCCGTGCTTGCCTGGGTTTCGCCCCCACAACCCAAAGATGTGCACGGATTGGCCACGCTAAATTGCCCCTTAATTGGAAAAGAAATGAATTGGGTACTCTAAATTAAAAAAAAACAAATTCTAACAGGACTGGACACAGTTGATGCAGGAAGAATGTTCCCGATGGTGGGTGTGTCCTGAACCAGGGGTCACAGCCTGAGAATACGGGGTAGACCATTTAGGACAGAGATGAGGAGAAATTTCTTCACCCAGAGAGTGGTCGGCCTGTGGAATTTGCTACCACAGGAAGCAGTTGAGGCCAACAGCCATGATCATAATGAATGGCAGTCTGGCTCGAAGGGCTGAATGGCCTCCTCCTGCTCCTATTTTCCTTTTGCTATTTATAGAACATAGAACAGTACAGCACAGAACAGGCCCTTCGGCCCTCAATGTTGTGCCGAGCCATGATCACCCTACTCAAACCCACATATCCACCCTATACCCGTAACCCAACAACACCCCCCTTAACCTTACTTTTATTAGGACACTACGGGCAATTTAGCATGGCCAATCCACCTAACCCGCACATCTTTGGACTTTGTTTCTTTGGATCTTTGTTTCCAGTAATTGGCTTTTATTTGCATTCAGTTGGTTCCTGGGATTTTCCTTATGTGGAAAAGTTGAGCAGGTAGTACCGACACTCACTGGAGCTTCGGAAAATGAAAGGTGATCCTATTGAAACATGTAAGATTCTGAGGGGGGTTTGACACGGGAGATACTGAGATTAAGTTTCGCCTCGTTGCCGAGACTGGAACCCGAGGGAACATTCTCAGAATTAAGGGCCTCCTCGAAGATGACGATGAGGAGGAAGTTCTACTCTCAGAGGGTCGTGAATCGTTAGCATTCTCGAGAGCAATGGAGGGCCAAGTCTTTGAACTCATTTCAAGGCTGGGTGAGACAGGTTTTGGGGTTAATGAGGGCAGGGAGAACAGGAAAGTGGACGGAGTTGAGGTTCAGATCTGATCAGGCATGATCCAGCCCAGAAGGGGCTGAATGACCTCCTGCTATTCCTATTCTTATGTTATTCTGCTCCCAACTCGGTACTGTAAAGCCACCAACGATTCTAACTAGCATACTTAAATATTCTTCAGATTACAAAGAACATTCATTAATTACCACAATTATAAAAAAAAGGAAATTGCCCCAATTGAGTTGAAGAAATACAAAGTGACTGAGCTGTCTGTTTCTTTGTGTAATCATTTGATCTCCACCACTTTGAAACAACTTACGGTCTTGTACATATCATCCATCCATGTAGACAGAAGAAGTTAAAATTTCACAGAAAAGGAAATTTTCATTGCATTTCCTATTATCTTATTCCAACAAGACTTCAGATAACTGCGAGTTTCTGTAGCTCAAGGCCAAAGCACCCAATTGCAACTTTTGCTCCAAACTTTGAACCAAATCCAGCTCCACACAGTGCCCTTTTTAGTTAATAACTAGCCAGCTTCTACTCTGTCCTGTCTTGCGCTCTTTGAGGCAGTCAGCAACTCGAGATAATAACATCTCGGGATAAAAGCAGCAGCATTAACGTAATTGTCGGCTGATCTCCCTTGCAAATCTTTTGGAGTTTTGACCGCAGATATGACACCTGTTTTTGTCTCCTCTGATCCTAGTACAGGCTTTCTGTGATGGGCTGCCTGACACACATTCTGCCAGACGTGAGCATAATAAAAATGAAGTAGTACTTGTCAGAGGGGATGCCAGACAATTACAGGAAAAATATTTCTGCAGGCTGTTCTCTTCCTATCTCTCCCTTCCTCTTTCTCTCTCTCTCTCTCTCTGATACACTCATTCACTCTCTGGCTGACTGCCCCCACTTTCTCTTCGTCTCACTCCTTCCCCATCTCACACACTACCCCACTTTCTCTCTTCTCCACAGTCTTCCTTTCTCTCTGCCCCCAGTTTCTCTCTCTCCTTTCAAATGTCAGAATCATTGAGGTCGACAGCACAGAGAAGGCCATTCAGCCCATCGTGTCCATGCCAGTCAAGTAAAAAAACAAACAGCCATCAGCACTTGGCCCATAGCCGTGTCTGCTCTGGGATCTCAAGTGCTCATCTAAATATTTCTTCAATGTTCTGAGGGTCTCTGCCTCCACCCCCCTTTCAGGCAGCGAGTTCCAGACTCCCACCACCCTCTGGGTGAAAGGTTTTTCCTCACATCCCCTCTAAACCTCCTGCCCCTCACCTCACATCCCCTCTAAACCTCCTGCCCCTTACCTCACATCCCCTCTATACCTCCTGCCCCTTACCTCACATCCCCTCTAAACCTCCTGCCCCTCACCTCACATCCCCTCTAAACCTCCTGCCCCTCACCTCACATCCCCTCTAAACCTCCTGCCCCTCACCTTAAATCCCCTCTAAACCTCCTGCCCCTCACCTTAAATCCCCTCTATACCTCCTGCCCCTCACCTCACATCCCCTCTATACCTCCTGCCCCTCACCTCACATCCCCTCTAAACGTCCTGCCCCTCACCTTAAATCCCCTCTAAACCTCCTGCCCCTTACCTCACATCCCCTCTAAACCTCCTGCCCCTTACCTCACATCCCCTCTAAACCTCCTGCCCCTTACCTCACATCCCCTCTAAACCTCCTGCCCCTTACCTCACATCCCCTCTAAACCTCCTGCCCCTTACCTCACATCCCCTCTAAACCTCCTGCCCCTTACCTCACATCCCCTCTAAACCTCCTACCCCTTACCTCACATCCCCTCTATACCTCCTGCCCCTTACCTCACATCCCCTCTAAACCTCTTGCCCCTTACCTCACATCCCCTCTAAACCTCCTGCCCCTTACCTCACATCCCCTCTATACCTCCTGCCCCTTACCTCACATCCCCTCTAAACCTCCTGCCCCTTACCTCACATCCCCTCTATACCTCTTGTCCCTTACCTCACATCCCCTCTAAACCTCCTGCCCCTTACCTCACATCCCCTCTAAACCTCCTGCCCCTCACCTTAAATCTCTGCCCCTTGGTCATTGATCCCTCCACCAAGGGGAAAGGTTTCTTCCTGTCTACTCTATTTATACCCCTCATAATTTTATACACCTCAATCATGTCCCCCCTCAGTCTCTTCCGCTCCAAGGAAAACAATCCCAGTCTATCCAATCTCTCTCCATAACTAACACTCTCCGGCCCAGGTAGCATCCTGGTAAATCTCCGCTGCACCTCTTCCAATGCGATCACATCCTTCCTGTAATCTGAATCCCAGAATTCCACACAATACTCCAGCTGTGGCCTAACCAACGTTTTAAAAAATATTTATATTGGCATTTTCCAACTTTAACAGTAGAACAGTGTAAGATATAAAGCACATGATATTCACAAAGTGGCAGCAACTGTATCTGATATTTACAACAAGTTTGTGTCTTCTGTACAACGGCTTCTACAAGCGCCCCCTCCTTCCCTTGTGGGTGGCATGTTCCACGTTTTAAATACAACAATTCCCCCACTGGGGGTTTTTATTCTTTGTTGTTTGGTATTGGGAAGGGGGGGGGGGGGAGGGGGCTGCGTGGCCCTACCCCCTCCTCCCCGAAATTTGTTTTGTGCCTTCCTTGGGATCCCTTCCCTCCCGGAGGAAACCCACGCAGACACGGGGAGAACGTGCAGACGCCGCACAGACAGTGACCCAAGCCGGGAATCGAACCTGGGACCCTGGCGCTGTGAAGCCACAGTGCTTACCACTGTGCTACCATGCTGCCCTCATACCATACGCCTCTAGGCCTTCTGCTATTTTGAGCCCTCCATGTCGGCCATAAGCCTCCCTTTTTCTCCTGATCCAATGCTGTATATCCCTCGATATCCAGGGTTGACTGGATTTATTGGCCTCGCCCTTTTTCTTGATCGGAACCTGTTGGCCCTGCACTCTGCCTATTTCCTTCTTGAATGCATCCCACTGCTCTGTCACAGGTTTACCGAAAAGTATCTGTTGTGTGTTTATCTAGCTTCAGAAATATATTGAGAGCACTAACTGTGGGAATCTCACCGTGTCGTGTATAATGTGACAAAGGTGTTGAAGATCTCATAGCATTTACAGTGCAGAAGGAGGCCATTCGGCCCATCATCGAGTCTGCACCGGCTCCTGGAAAGAGCACCCTACCCAAGCCCACACCCCCACCTATCCCCATAACCCAGTAACCCCACCCAACAGGAAGGGCAATTTTGGACACTAAGGGCAATTTATCATGGCCAATCCACCTAACCTGCACATCTTTGGACTGTGGGAGGAAACCGGAGCACCCGGAGGAAACCCACACACACACGGGGAGAAAGTGCAGACTCCACACAGACAGTGACCCAAGCCGGGAATCGAACCTGCGACCATGGAGCTGTGAAGCAATTGTGCTAACCACAAAGCTGCCCATGTTAAAATACGAGGCGTCAAAGGAGTGAGCTTGTTGTGGACTACACAAGGTTCATTGAGTCAAGGTCACCTTCATGAGAGAGGCAGAAGCATGTCTATATTTCCTGGAGAAGCTCGATGGAAAACAGAAGGAGACAAGACTCCAAATTAATCCGATAGCAGAGTTCCCGGAGGTCAGGCAGCTCTATATAGAAGCTATCAGCACAGATCACTCATGTATAATTCTGGTCTCTTCACCACAAAAAGGCACTGGCGAGGGTGCAGAAATTATTCACAAGGATGCTACAAGAAGTGACAGGTTAGAACCATCAGGCTCACTGTGGTTCCTTTCTTTAAAATAGAGAAGACAGTAGGGAGATCGATAGAGGTCTTAAAAATTACAAAAAAGTTTGAACGATAAGTCATAAAAAAGATGTTTCCACTTGCATGGGGGTGTCTCAATGTAAAACAAACACTAACAAAAGCATCAGGAATTCAGAAGAAACCTCTTAACCGAGGGAGTAGTGAGAATGTGGAACTGGCTCCCACTGGCAGTGGTTGACGTGAATGGTATTGTTACAGTGAAGGAGAAGATGGATGAACAGATGATGGAGAGAGGGAAGGCTAAGCTGATAGAGCGAGATGAACATTTGGATTTGTTTATTGTCACGTGTACTGAGATACAGTCAAAAGTATTTTACTGTGAGCAGCTCAAACATATCATTTAGTACATGAAAAGGAAATACGTAATAGGACAACACAAGGTTCACAATGTAAATACATACACACCGGCATCGGGTGAAGCATACAGGGGTGTAGTATTAATCACATCAGCCCATAAGAGGGTCATACAGGAGTCTGGTGACAGTGGGGAAGAAGCTGTTTTTGGGTCTGTTCGTGCGTGTTCTCAGACTTTTGTATCTCCTGCCCATTGGAAGAAGTTGGAAGAGTGAGTAAGCCAAGTGGGAGGGGTCTTTGATTATGCTGCCCACTTTCCCCAAGCAGCGGGAGGTGTAGATGGAGTCAATGGATGGGAGGCAGGTTTGTGTGATGGACTGGGCGGTATTCACGACTCTCTAAGGTTTCTTGCGGTCTTGGGTTGAGCAGTTGCCATACCAGGCTGTGATGCAGCCAGATAGGATGCTTTCTATAGTGCATCTGTAAAAATGGGTAAGAGTCAATGTGGACATGCCGAATTTCCTTAGTTTCCTGAGGAAGTATAGGCGCTGTTGTGCTTTCCTGGTGGTAGCGTCGACGTGGGTGGACCAAGACAGATTGTTGGTGATATGCACACCTAGGAATTTGAAACTGTTAACTATCGCCACCTCAGCCCCGTTGCTGCTGACAGGGTGTGTACAGTACTTTGCTTCCTGAAGTCAATGACCAGCTCCTTAGTTTTGCCGGCATTGAGGGAGAAATTGTTGTCTCTGCACCACTCTACTAGGTTCTCCATCTCCCTCCTGTATTCTGACTCGTCGTTATTCAAGATCCGACCCACTACGGTCGTGGCATCAGCAAACGTGTGGATGGGTGAGAAGAGGCGAGCGTGGAGCTCAAACATCAGTCTGGACCAATTAGGCTGAATGGCCTGCTTCTGTGTTGTGGCCTCAATGTCCAGCGTACCTCAAAATTCCAAAAGCAGCAAATCTGCTTCCCGATTCCTTCAGGGAATCTCTATAACATCAAAGGGACAGGTCACTAATGGGATATCAGATGATGTTTCAGCACCGTCACATATTGTACCATGCTACATAGGGACAGGGGACAACATAGTGGTGGCACACTTCCCTTCAATGATCTAAGTATCAGAGAGTACAATAATATATCCAACCTGGGGGCAGGAAGGTCCCATCTCAAGCAGCTTGTTAAGTTAGCAGGGTTCAAGTTGGAGTTGGCAACAGGAAGGAGAAGTGTATGGTTGTTTGTTTCTTTCTTTCTTTGGGAAGCTGAAGAATAAGTTTCCCCAATTTCACTACAGCAAAAAATGACTCAATGCAACAACATTATTCTTGCACCAATCAGCAGCCCGGATTGAAGGTACGCCTGATTGGCTTTCCTCCCTGACCACTGCTCACTTCACTGTGGAGCTCAAAATACGATTGTCAGATTGCACTTTGGGAACACTAACTAGTATTAACAAATTTCCATGAACTAGGTACAGTACCATCATTTCAATATTGAGGCTCGCTCTCCTGTCAGGAGATCAACAGGGCCACCTTTTCAAAAAGGTCCTGTCAAAATTATCGGTGGCCCATTTTACTCCTTGACACATTTCTGAAAAAAAAGTCAGGTTTGTAACTCCTTTTAGCAAAGCAATTTTCAAACAAGTAAAAATTGGAGAGCTGCTTGGTACAAAAATAAGCTATTAAAATTAGTCCAACTTCCAGGCTCTTTCTCTTTCGCTCTGCAAATCTTTCCCTTCTAATAAGTTTAGACTGAAAAGAGATTTTTTTTCTTCCAACACAGACACTATGGGTCAATGGCCTCCTTCTGTGCAGTAAATCTTCCTGTGCTCCTAGCTGTCCAATCCTTTTTGGAAGTTATTATGGAGTCTGCCTCTTTCCCCCTCTCAGATCACACACTCACTGCAAGAACAAATCTCAGCATAATTAATTTATGGGACGTGGGCATCATTGGCTAGACCAGCATTCATTGCCCAACCCTAATTGTCCTCGAGAATGAGCTGCCTTCTTGAACCGCTGCAGTCCATGTGGTGTAGGTACACCCACTGTGCTGTTAGGGAGGGAGCTCCTGGATTATGATCCAGTGACGATGAAGAAATGGCGATTTGTGATGGTGTTTCCATCCATTTGCTATTCTTATCCTTCTAAATGGTAGAGAAATAGGTTTGAAAAATGTTGTTGAAGTAGCCTTGATGAGTTGCTGCAGCGCACATTGTAGATGGAACACATCACAGTCATGTTGCACTGATGGTGGAGGAAGTAAATGCTTAAAATGGTAGCAAGCTGCATTCTCTTGGATGGTGTAGAGTTTCTCGAGTGTTGCCAGAGCTTCATTCATCTCAGTAATTGGAATTCTGCCTGGTGGAAAGACTTTGAGGAGTCAGGTGGCAAGTCTCGCCATTAAATACCCAGCTGCTCTTGTAGCTGGGTCTAAATAAGCTTCTCGCGATTGGTAACCCTCAGGATATCGATGTAATGCCAATGAATGCCAAAGGGAGATGTTTAGATTCTCTCTTGTTGGATACGGTCATTGCCTGGCACTTGTGTGGCACAAATGTTACTCATCAACCCAATTCCTAATGTTGTCCAGGTCTTGTTGCATTTTGGGCATGGATCACTTCAGTATCTGAGGAGTAGCGAATGGTGCTGAACATCGTCAGCAAACGGCCGTACCTCTGACTCTGATGGAAGGGAGGTCATTGATGAAACAGCTGAAGATGATTGGACCCAGGACATGACCCTGAGGAACTTTTACAGCGATGTCCCTGGACTGAGATGATTTACCTCCAACAATCAGCGGAGAGCTTCCCCCCTCATTACCCCATGAGGGCCTCTTGGCATCACGGCACCATTTGTGCAGAGTCAAAGGCAGTCATTCTCACCTCAAGTTCAGCTCTTTTAGTCATGTTTCAAGCAAGACTGTAATGATGTCAGGAGCTGAATGGCCTGGCAGAACCTAACATATGCATCAGTGAGGAGATTATTTCTTTGTAAGTGCCACTTGTTAAGAACAAAGAACAAAGAAAATTACAGCACAGGAACAGGCCCTTCGGCCCTCCCAGTCTGCGCCGATCCAGATCCTTTATCTAAACCTGTCGCCTATTTTCCAAGGATCTACTTCCCTCTGTTCCCCGCCCGTTCATATATCTGTCCAGATGCATCTTAAATGATGCTATCGTGCCCGCCTCTACCACCTCCGCTGGTAAAGCGTTCCAGGCACCCACCACCCTCTGCGTAAAAAACTTTCCACGCACATCTCCCTTAAACCTTCCCCCTCTAACCTTGAAATCGTGACCCCTTGTAATTGACACCCCCACTCTTGGGAAAAGCTTGTTGCTATCCACCCTGTCCATACTTCTCATAATTTTGTAGACATCAAGCAGGTCCCCCCTCAATCTCCGTCTTTCCAACGAAAACAATCCTAATCTATTCAACCTTTCTTCATAGCTAGCACCCTCCATACCAGGCAACATCTTGGTGAACCTCCTCTGCACCCTTTCCAAAGCATCCACATCCTTCTGGTAATATGGCGACAAGAACTGCACGCAGTATTCCAAATGTGGCCGAACCAAAGTCCTATCCAACTAGAACATAGAACATTACAGCGCAGTACAGGCCCTTCGGCCCACGATGTTGCGCTGTCCTGTGAAACCCCTCTAAAGTCCCTCTACACTATTCCCTTATCGTCCATATGCCTATCCAATGACCATTTGAATGTGTTTAGTGTTGGTGAGTCCACTACTGCTGCAGGCAGGGCATTCCACGCCCTTACTACTCTCTGAGTAAAGAACCTACCTCTGACATCTATCCTATATCTATCTCCCCTCAATTTAAAGCTATGTCCCCTCGTGCTGGACATCACCATCCGAGGAAAAAGGTTCTCACTGTCCACCCTATCTAATCCTCTGATCATCTTGTATGCCTCAATTAAGTCACCTCTTAACCTTCTTCTCTCTAACGAAAACAGCCTCAAGTCCTTCAGCCTTTCCTCATATGATCTTCCCTCCATACCAGGCAACATTCTTGTAAATCTCCTGTGTACCCTTTCCAATGCTTCCACATCCTTCCTATAATGTGGCGACCAGAACTGCATGCAATACTCCAAATGCGGCCGCACCAGAGTTTTGTACAACTGCAACATGACCTCATGGCTCCAAAACTCAATTCCTCTACCAATAAAAGCTAACACACCGTACGCCTTCTTAACAATCCTCTGAACCTGGGTGGCAACTTTCAGGGATCTATGGACATGGACACCGAGATCTCTCTGCTCGTCCACACTACCAAGAATCTTACCATTAGCCCAGTACTCTGCCTTTCTGTAATTCTATCCAAAATGAATCACCTCACACTTTTCTGCATTAAACTCCATTTGCCACCTGTCAGCCCAGCTCTGCAGCTTATCTATGTCCCTCTGTAACTTGTAACATCCTTCTGCACTGTCCACAACTCCACCGACTTTAGTGTCATCTGCAAATTTACTCACCCATCCTTCTACGCCCTCCTCCAGGTCATTTATAAAAAAGACAAACAGCAACGGCCCCAAAACAGATCCTTGTGGCACACCACTAGTAACTGGACTCCAGTCAGAGCATTTCCCATCAACCACCACTCTTTGTCTTCTATCAGCTAGCCAATTTCTGATCCAAACTGCTAAATCACCCTGAATCCCATGCCTCTGTATTTTCTGCAATAGCCTACCATGGGGAACATTATCAAACGCTTTACTGAAATCCATATACACCACATCAACTGCTTTACCCTCATCCACCTGTTTGGTCACCTTCTCGAAGAACTCAATGAGGTTTGTGAGGCACGACCTACCCTCCACAAAACCATGTTGACTATCTCTAATCAAATTATTCCTTTCCAGATGATTATACATCCTATCTCTTATAAACCTTTCCAAGACTTTTCTCACAACAGAAGTAAGGCTCACTGGCCTGTAGTTACCGGGGTTATCTCTACTCCCCTTCTTGTACAAGGGGACAACATTTGCTATCCTCCAGTCCTCTGGCACTATTCCTGCAGACAAAGTTGACTTAAAGATCAAAGCCAAAGGCTCAGCAATCTCCTCCCTAGCTTCCCAGAGAATCCTAGGATAAATCCCATCTGGCCCAGGGGACTTATCTATTTTCACACTTTCCAGAATCGCTAACACCTCCTCCTTATGAACCTCAAGCCTTTCTAGTCTAGTAGCCTGTATCTCAGTATTCTCCTCGACAACTTTGTCTTTTTCCTGTGTGAATACTGACGAAAAATACTCATTTAGTACCTCTCCTATCTCCTCGGACTCTACGCACAACTTCCCACTGCTGTCCTTGACTGGCCCTACTCTTACCTTAGTCATTCTTTTATTCCTGACATACCTATAGAAAGCTTTAGGGTTATCCTTGATCCTACCTGCCAAAGACTTCTCATGTCCTCGCTTGGCTCTTCTTAGCTCTCTCTTTAGAGCCTTCCTAGCTAACTTCCTAGCTAACTGTAACATGAACTGCCAACTCTTGTACTCAATACCCCTTCCGATGAAGGCAGGCATGCTGTATGCCTTCTTGACCACTCTATCAACCTGCGTTGCCACCTTCAGGGTACAATGGACCTGAACTCCCAGATCTCTCTGCACATCAATTTTCCCCAAGACCCTTCCATTGACCATATAGTCCGCTCTTGAATTTGATCTTCCAAAATGCATCACTTCGCATTTGTCTGGATTAAACTCCATCTGCCATTTCTCTGCCCAACTCTCCAATCTATCTATATTTTGCTGTATTCTCTGACAGTCCCCCTCGCTATCTGCAACTCCACCAATCTTAGTATCATCTGCAAACTTGCTAATCAGGCCACCTATACCTTCCTCCAGGTCATTTATGTAGATCACAAACAACAGTGGTCCGAGCACGGATCCCTGTGGAACACCACTAGTCACCTTTCTCCATTTTGAGACACTCCCTTCCACCACTACTCTCGGTCTCCTGTTGCCTAGCCAGTTCTTTATCCATCTAGCTAGTACACCCTGAACCCCATACAACTTCACTTTTTCTATCAACCTGCCATGGGAAACCTTATCAAACGCCTTACTAAAGTCCATGTATATGACATCTACAGCCCTTCCCTCATCAATTAACTTTGTCACTTCCTCAAAGAATTCTATTAGGTTTGTAAGGTTTATTAAGGTGTCGACAACACCTTCCATCACTTTACTGATGATTGAGAGTAGACTGGTGGATTAGTAATTGGCTGGATTGGATTTGTCCTGCTTTTTGTGTACAGGACAGATCTGGGCAATTGTCCACTTTGCCGGGTAGATGCCAGTGTTGTAGCTGTATTGGAACAGCTTGGCTAGGGGTGCGGCAAGTTCGGGAGCACAAGTCTTTCATACTATTGCCGGAATATTTTCAGCCTTTGCCTTTGCAGTATCCAGGGCCTTCAGCCGTTTCTTGATATCACGTGGAGTGAATCGAATTGGTTGAAGACTGGGGACCTTTGGATGTGACCTAGATGGATCATCCACTCGGCACTTCTGGCTGAAGATTGTTGCAAATGGTTAAGCCTTAGACATTTGCACATATGTGCTGGGCTCCTTGACCATTAAGGACGGGATATCTGTGGAGCCTCTTCCTCTAGTGAGTTGCTGAATTGTCCACCACCATTCATGACTGGTTGTGGTAGGACTGCAGAACTTAGATCTGATCCATTAATTGTGATATCATTTAGCTCGGTTTATCGCGTTCAGCTTCCCCTGTTCAGCATGCAAGTAATCTGGTGCTGTAGTTTCAGCAGATTGGCAGGTCACTATTAGGTACATGATGTTGCCTCTGTTATGCTCTTCTGCAGTCCTCATTGAACAAGGGTTGACTCCCTCGCTTGATGGTAATAGTAGAGTTTGATTGGCCAGTTACCTTAAATCTGTGTCCTCTGGTTATCAAACTATCGATATTTAAAAGAGGATGGATAAATAGCAAAATAAGGGAGAAAATGGAAAAGATGTAAATTGAAAAATCCAGTTTTTGATCAAATGAATTTGATGTGCAGCAGAGTGTGAAGAGGCTCACCTGAATACTTGGCAAATATTGGGTTGGGGGTGGAATAATGGCTCCAAATCGGCAACCAGGCATCGCAAGAATAGCACAGCGGGATCAAAAATATTCTTCAAGCCTTATTATCAAGTATGTGACAAAGCAAGCATCAAGAACAGTTTGGTGAGCCTCTGGGATTTGCTCTATTTTAGATCCGATCCCATTCATTCAACTCCAGTGAGAAAATTCTGCATAATGGTCAACCAACAAAAATCCACCATGATCACGTACTTGCATATCTCAAACTATTGAATCCTGACCCGCTTGTGCCTCAAGAAAACATTCCTCCTCTGCCCCAGAGAACCAAAACCATTGCAGCCCAAAGTGGCCTTGATCAACTGAGTCTATCCTAACCCAATCATTTCCAACCCGCCAGGAATGTATCCATTTTCTCTTGGGATTAGTTTGGACCTGGTGTGCTTTCACTGGGAGCTTGCTCTGCAATTATCCACACAATCCAAATGGAATATCCACATCAGCAATGTCTTTTAAAGAGTTAGATTTTAAAAGGTTTTTTTCCCCTAGACAAGAGGAAGTTGAGGAGGGGATCCGATTCACTATTTATAATTATGAAAGAATTAAGTAGGTCACATTTGGAGAAGGAGATCCCAGTCGTGGTGAGAAAGAATAAATACCAGGGGTCATATATATTAGATCGACACTAAGAAATCCAATGGGGAATTCAGGAGAAACCTCTTTAGGCAAATAATGTGCACAGTGACACCGCGGGTTGCTTGTAATATCAGTGTAGTTAGAGGGAAGCTAGTTTGTTGGAGTGATAGAAGATATAAAGTTCGGCACAACATCATGGGCCGAAGGGCCTGTTCTGTGCTGTATTTTTCTATGTTCTATCTATGTTCTATATACTGGTGGAGTGAGATGAAGAGGGGTGGGAGGAGACTAACATGGAGAGTGTTTTCAAATCCCTCCATTGACTCACCCCTCCCCATCTCTGCGAGGCCCCCCAGCCTCACAACCCTCCAGGATCTCTGCATTCCTCTCATTTTCGCCTTGTCACCTCACCCAACTTTAATCGCTCCACCATTGGTGGCTGTACCTTTGGCAACCTGGAACCTAGGTTTGGAAATTCTCCCCCTAAATCCCTTAGCCCTTTCTTCGAAGACGCTCTTCAATACCTTCCTCTTTGAGCAAGCTTTTAGTCGCCTGTCCCTGATATCTCAGGTGAGACCCGGTGTCAAATTGATCATGCCCTTTGGGTCATTAAGAGTTAGGTAAATATAGGTATTATTTTTTGGAAACACTATCCTGAACAAGTTGGGTCAACAATCGTTTTCTGAAGTGTAAATTCTATGTAATTCCGCGTAATTATACCAGTAGTCAAAATATTTGGTGGAAATGGTTGATGTCACTCACCATGTGCCACCCAGCCATGTTTACACTGGTCACAGGTCCGTAAGCTGATCTTTCCTGGCTGGAAGCATTCACACGTACAGTTTACCAATGTGCAACGAATGGCCTAGGAGGGAAAGAAAGAGGCAGGTGTCAGGCGAGCCGCAATCGTTTTCCAAGATCACTCTTCATCGAATCAATAATGCCCGCAATGTGTTCGAGTTTTGCGATCTTTTGATCCTAAGAGGGTATAAAGTAATGTTAGAAAGATCTTCATCAGAGAATCTTTTCACGAAAAACATCGTTCCATAAGGGCTTCCTCCCTCAGTCTGTCCACCATGAGGAACATGACAGCTCCAATGGGAAATCACACCATGAGAATTTTAAACACGCCATCTTAGTCAGAGAGAATGGAATTAATTTATAATTGAGGCCCAAGGTATGGTGATGCTGGTGCAAGGTGAACCATAAAACCTTTTCATAAAAGCACAAGTAATAGGATCAGGAGTGGGCCACTCGGCCCCTCGACCCTACTCTACCATTCAATACGATCATTGTTAAACTTTTACTTCAGCTCAATCTAGCTATTGAATGTACTCATCAACTTAGCATCCACAACCCTCTGGGGCACAGAATCCTAAAGATCACAACCGTCTGAGTGAAGAAATTCCTCATCACCTCAGTACTAAACAGCTGACCCAATATCCTGGGACAATGACAAAGAGTTCTCAACATTCCAACCAGAGGAATCAACTTCACAACATCTACCCTTTCAACCCTCGCAGAATTTTACCTTTTTCCAATTAGATCACCTGTCGTCCTACCAACCTCAGAGAATATAGGCCCATTCCACTCCCTTTCTCCTCACAGGGCATCACTCCCATCCCAAGAATCAATCAAATGAACCTTGGTCCCACTCCGCCTGCCAAAAATATATCCCTCCTTCAGTTATGGAGGTCAAAACTGTTCACAATATTCCAGGTGTGGCCTCACCAAGGCCCTGTACAATTGCAGCAAGACATCCCTGCTCCTGTACTCTAATCCTCTCGATATGAAGGTCAGCGTACCATTTGCCTTCTTTACCGCCTGCTGCACCTGCATGCTTACCTTCAGCGACTGGTGCACAAGGACACCCAGGTCTCGTTGCACGTTCCCCTCTCCTAACTTATGGCCATTCAGATAATAGTCTGCCTTCTAGTTTTTGCTGCCAAAGTGGATAACCTTGCATTTCTCCAAATTAAACTGCATCATTTGCCCACTCAACTTGTCCAAATCACACTGAAGGATCTTTCATCCTCCTCAAAGCTCACCCGCCCACCCAGTTTTGTGTTATCTGCAAATATGGAGATATTAAATTTTTGTCCCTCATCTCAATCGTTAATACACCACTAGTCACTGCTTTTTTGAAAAACACCCGTTAATTCCTACTCTGTTTCCTGTCTGCCAACCAGTTTTCTATCCATCTCAATACACTACCCCTAATCCCATGCGCTTTAATTTTACACGCTAATTTTTTATGCGGTACTGTCAGAAGCCGTCTGAAAGTCCAAATAAACCACATCCACTGGCTCCCCCTCATCAACTCTACGAGTTACCGATAAAGATTAATACACCATTTGCTTTCCTAATTGCATGTTAGGTCTGCATGTTAACTTCCTGTGATTCAGATCTCATTGATTCCCAACATTTACTAGTTTCAGATATGTTATCATAGAATTTACAATGCAGAAGGAGGCCATTTGGCCCATCGAGTCTGTACCGGCCCTTGGAAAGAGCACTCCATTTAAGTCCACCCCATTTCCATAACCCAGTAACCCTACCTAAACTTCTTAGACACTAAGGGCAATTTATGATGGCCAATCCACCTAACCTGCACATTCTTGGACTGTGGGAGGAAACCGGAGCACCCGGAGGAAACCCACGCAGACACAGGGAGAACGTGCAGAGTCCGCACAGACAGTGAACCAAGCCGGGAATCAAACCTGGAACCCTGGTGCTGTGAAGCAACAGTTCTAACCATTGTGCTGCCCTTGTTAATTGTGCTTATCCTCCCAAAATAAATAGGAGTTTAAGAGCTAGGAGCCAAGGTAGGCTATTTCTCCTCTCGAGACTTCTGTGTGTTCCAATAAGATCATGACTTCGCACTTCCTCCATTATATTCCAGTCATTTTCTTGGCCAATTACTGAACCTGTCAATATCATTTTGTGCCCTGCTCACAGTTTACTTTCCCACCTGGCTTCGTATCATCTTCAAACTTGGATACATTTTACGTTCGGTCCCCTCACCAAAGGCATTCACATAGACTGGAAACAGTTGAACCCCATCACCAGGCATTGTGACACTCCAGTAGTTACAGCTCACCAACCCAAGAATGATCCGTTTATTCCTACTTTACTACATCAGGGTGTAACCCTGCAACGTTTCTTTAACATTCAGCTGCATGGTTGTTGGTAGACTCTGCAAGATGCTACGACTGACTGAAAGAAAACAGGAGAAACACAGAACTGTAGACCCCACAGGATTAGGAGTTACGGCTCCTGTTCCTGATCCTGTGGGTAATACAGCGCAGTAACAAATGTGTCAAACACATTTCAGCGCTTGAACAACGAGAACACTCAGGACGTGAATGGGTTGGTTTCTGGATGAAGTCTGGCAGGTTGAACTGTGTAAGACTGTGTTTTTCTGTATCTCGCCCTGTGTAATATAGTCCATTAAACAGAGTACTGCAGCGTTGTACATGTCAGCTCCAGGCAAAACCTAACATAGTCCATGATGAGTCGATTTTTCCAACTGTCCACTTCCTTCATGCCACCTAATCTGTCTAAAGTGGTCTTCATTAGCACCTAATAAGGAAGTAAAACCATCCTCAGACTGCAGTGTCCAGTGCAAAGGGATGTGAAAATGTCAAATCAATAAGCTCCCAAAATCCAGACTTTACACCAGGGTTTCAAAATTATTTAAAACCTTAACTGATCAATGCACCAAATATAAGGGCAAAGTTTCTAACCGCAGGTCAAAATGTTATGGCGGCACGGTAGCACAGTGGTTAGCACTGTTGCTTCACAATTCCAGGGCCCCGGGTTCAATTCCAGGCTTGGGTCATTGTCTGTGCGGAGTCTGCACGTTCTCCCCGTGTCTGCGTGGGTTTCCTCCGGGTGCTCCGGTTTCCTCCCACAAGTCCTGAAAGCTGTGCTGTTACGTAATTTAGACATTCTGAATTATCCCTCTGTGTACCCAAACAGACACCGGAATGTGGCAACTAGGGGATTTTCACAGTAACTTCATTGCAGTGTTAATGTAAGCTTCCTTGCGATAATAAAGATTATTATAAAAGCTGATCATTAAGATTAATAAATTTCAGTAAAGGCATTAATGGAAATCTTGGGTTATTGAAGACATTTCCAATATCATTCCAATTTTGGGAAACTTACATTTTACACCAACCTTTAAGAGGTCATGCTGATGAGTTGAGATAAAGTGTGATTGGATGTGACCTCTGTGCAGCATACATACTGATGTGGAGATGCCAGCGTTGGACTGAGGTGAGCACAGTAAGAAGTCTTATAACACCAGGTTAAACCTGTTGGACTTTAACCTGGTGTTTTCAAGGGCAGCACGGTGGCCTAGTGGTAGCACAACCGCCTCACGGCGCTGAGGTCCCAGGTTCGATCCCGACTCTGGGTCACTGTCCGTGTGGAGTTTGCACATTCTCCCCGTGTCTGCGTGGGTTTCGCCCCCACAACCCAAAAATGTGCAGAGTAGGTGGATTGGCCACACTAAATTGCCCCTTAATTGGAAAAAATAATTGGGTAATCTAAATTAAAAAAAAAAAAAAAACCTGGTGTTTTCAGACTTTTTACTGCGCAGCATAGACACTAGCACAGAGCAGTTGGGCTGAATGGCCTGTTTCTGTACTGTGTATACGATGTAACTCTGCACCAGTTCCCAATGTTGCCCAACCCAGCATCCAGTTGGTACAATGGCCTAGGAAACGCCAGCGAGATGTGGAGGTACCAAATCCAATCATACTTCACAAGATCCATTGCTGAAGGATGTCAAACAATCATCACTTTCACAAAGTGGCAGTGGGACAACACACTGAAATCAGCTGTATGTTTCCAGAAATGTGGAAACACCCAGTTTCCTCGGCTGTTCATGTGAAAGTCTCAATCTCCAGCAGCTAAAAGCTCTTAACTAAGATATTGTTGCGTTTTATCCATGGTTCCATCCATCTGTTAGTTAGGTGCACTTTGCATTTCTCAGTTGAAGCTCCTGTTTGGAGCTCTCCTCTAACAGCAGAAACCTCATTAATCAGGAGGGGGAGCACATGTTACCTTTTTAGACATAGACATAGAATCCCTACAGTGCAGAAGGCCATTCAGCCCATCGAGTCCGCATCGACTTTCCGAAAGAGCATCCTGACTCGGCCCAAATCCTGCCCTATCCCCACAACCCCACCCAGGGGCAAATTATCATGACTAATCCACCTAACCGGAACATCTTTGGACTGTGGGAGGAAACCTACACAGACACGGGGACAACGTGCAAACTCCACAGTCACCAAGGCCGATAATGGACCCGGGCCCTTGACGCTGTGAGACAGCAGTGCTAACCACTGTGTTTCAGAATTGCACTTGATCATGGAGGAGTCCAGAGATTATTGTGTCACTGCTGGAGGACCTTGCTTAACAAAAGGGGTAGAAAGAAAATGATACCTATTATCCAAAAAATAAACAATGACAATTGAATTCTCATGGAGATGGCTTATCGATTGAAATTATTTGAAGCCACTCTCTCTCGGGTATAGATAATTATAATATCACCCTCTGGTGTACTAGCTGAGTAATTACAGCTACCTGTCCCCTGGTATGTGCAGTATGGAACACCAATGACTAAGAAATGTATGCAGTAATTAAACCCGCAAAAATTCTGCTAAATAGTTTATCGAAATAAATAGCATACAGTCCCCAGCTTTCCAGACTGATTTAAGGAACGAGAGGGTGAAAGGTGATTCGCACACTCACTTCATGCTGTTGAGCTCGGGGATTACAGTCGAGGAGTAACCTGGTCAGTCTCTGGCTAGTCTTTGTTGGTAGATGTCCAGTGACGAGAGTAGTGGCCCGGCATCTAAATGTGCACAGCATTTATTCCTTCCCATTCTCCTGACTCCAATCGGGACACAAGCAGAGAAGATCACCAATCAACTGCGGGAGCTGATTATACTGTTACAGCTGGGATGGGAGGGTGGGGGGGCGCACTGGGGAATCATTAAATAGAAATGGAGAGCGAATAGTCAAGGTCTTCCCACTGCAAAAACATATTGCTTTCCTGGTGTAAGAATGCCACTTTTTGAGTTAGTTTACTGATCAGCAAGAATTGCGGAAATAATTCAGCGAGTTGTTATAATCTGAAAGTGAGGTGGAATACAATTCAATTATAACTTTCAAAAGGGGATTTGATAAATACTTGAAAAGAAAAAAAAACTTAAGAGCAATGGGGAAAGGACGGGGGAAATGGGAAAATTGAAAACTCTCACAGCAGGCACTAAAACGCTGTGCTCGTGAAGATTCTCTGCTTCTTGCTTTTTGGGAAGCATCAGAGTGCAGACAATGCATCTCTCCTTCACTGTCAACACTCATTGATGAGAAATGTTTTGCTAATAATCAAGATCACTCTGAGTAGGTTTGGCCACTTATCAGCCAATTTGCAATGAATTAGCTGACTGTAGGAATGAATATCTATGGATTTTATGAGGGGTGATGTTAAAGATATTTCATTGGAATCTACCAGCTCCTTAAATCAAAACTGTCGACATTATTGATGAAAACACCAGAAAATAGTTTCCAGCTTTCTGCAGCCAACGTTCCCAGAGCACACAGAACATTCAACCTCAAATCTATTCACACACAATTTGAAAATAAATCTCTCCGTATCATCTGAAATGCTTCAACTCACTGAATATTTTCAGCACAATACATTTTTGCTTTGGAATCAACGCCTTTTCTTTTCTGGTTACATGAGCATTTTTTTGCTCAGATCATTGCGTCCTGCTTTATATCCCCGTGCTCTGATTACTATTCAATCATATCTGTAGCTAATAATACTTTTATACATAACTGCACTTGCACATTCTCTGTGGTATTGGCAAGTCAGCCTGCCTGTCAGGTTCCATCCTCCCAAAGTTTTCAATAGCACGCTGGCATGCCACTTAGATGTTGTTTCACAGTTAAATTATACTGTGGGGGATGTTATGTTCTGTGTTGTGACCATGGTAAAGATGAACATCTAGTTCTTTGACTAGTAATATAGTTTATTGACAAATGATCACGTGGCAAGATAACTAACAAACTATAATATAGATGGTAATGAATAATGGAATTCTCCTGGAGCTACTTCTAATGCGACTGTCCTCTAGTAAGGCTTAATACCATCTGCCGGTTCTGTGGAAACACATGGTGGATCTCTATCCCCTCCTGCTGATCGGAGGTCATATGTCTAACTATATGCATTACTATGCACATACATACACATACACATGCGGGTGAGCACGATGGTTAGAACTGTTGCTTCACAGCTCCAGGGTCCCAGTTTCGATTCCCGGCTTGGGTCACTGTCTGTGCAGAGTCTGAGCATTCTCCCCGTGTCTGTGTGGGTTTTCTCCGGGTGCTCCGGTTTCCTCCCACAGTTCAAAGATGTGCAGGTTAGGTGCATTGGCTATGTTAAATTGCCCTTAATGTCCAAAAAATGTAAGGTGGGGTTACTGGGCTACGAGGATATGGTGGATGTGTGGGTTTAAGGGGAGTGCTCTTTCCGAGGGCCAGTATAGACTCGATGGGCCAAATGGCCTCCTTCTGCACTGTAAATTCTATGATTCTACGATATCACCACAGGGAGGTGGTGTGCAGACGGGGCGAAGGGAGTAGAAAGGAGGAGGTTGGGGGAGGGGTGCAGGACTGGGCAGGAGAGGGGGGTGTAAAGGGGCACAGAGAGGGTGCAGAGGTGGCACATTCACAACAGCCACCTTGTTGACATGAAATATTCAATGGCCGGAATTTTCCAGCCATTCCCACAGGCGGGATCTCAGCAACCCCCTGCTGTGGGTGTCTCAGCGAAAGGAGGCGGATAGAATGGGAAACCCCATCGGCAGGGGCGAGATCGTCGCTGGCCCAATGGGGGGGGCTGCACCTGCTGCTGCAAAACAGGGCGTGGGAGCGGGCGGAAAATCCCGCCCAATAACGGGATAGCTTTCTGGGATCACAAATGAAATCGGATGCAAAATGGGCCAAAATCACATGCAACATATTTTAATTTGTTTTGCAAAGTAGCTAACTGCTATTTTATTCCATGATATACAAAAAAAGAGGTCATGGGTTTTTTAGTAATAATTTAACAAGGGCGGCACGGTGGCGCAGTGGGTTAGCCCTGGTGCGTCACGACGCCGAGGTCACAGGTTCGATCCCGGCTCTGGGTCACTGTCCGTGTGGAGTTTGCACATTCTCCCCGTGTTTGCGTGGGTTTCGCCCCCACAACCCAAAAACGTGCAGGGATTGGCCACGTTAAATTGCCCCTTAATTGGAAAAAATGAATTGGGTACTCTAAATTTATATTTATTTAAGAAGTAATAATTTAGCTGCTTGCACCATGGAGTCAGGACTGGGAGACGATTCACTCAGTGACATGAGCAGTTTAAATTGAAACCGCCACCATGCTGTATTAGACATTTTCCCATCTGCCAAGTGGCTGCTGGACAGTTTAGAATCAGTGTACAGCCAGCCATACAACCAGCAATGAAGAGAGAATTGAAAGGAATTCAGAACATCAGAATGAACAGCCTCTCTTTTAGATCCAGCACGGGGTTATCCAGCCTTGTTACACGATTTGCTCCTTCTGAAAATATTCTCCCCTCATAAACTTAAAGCTGGATCTTAAATGGAAGAACACTTCCAAATCCCATTTGGCAACTTGTTCCCAAAACTTTTATCACAACTTGTAAGGGACGATTTTGTATTTTACTGACAGCCAAAAATGTCCAGATATCCATACTGGATATTGTAGAATAAAGAATGGAAGATGAAATAAAATCACGCCTATATTTAATTCCTCACACAGAAGCGACAAAGACAGGAGCAGAAATCAGCAGATGTAACTGGCACACAGTGCGTTTGTGCATTCACTGTTAATAGTATTTCAAAGCAGGGTTCTCTGTACAGTGCCTGGATGCTTATGGATTGACAAAAAAAGCACTGTATAAATACACGGATAAATCAATAATACATTAAGACGAAATCATTTACTGTAATTGGGAGGTGAGTGGCCAAGCTTTTTAATAGCGGAGGAAAGTACTAAAAAAAATTTAATAGCTCATTAAAACAATTATTGCCATCCTCTGAAGATTTCTCTTACACATAAAAAGACACATCGTGAGACTGTAAGGCAGATTCACAAAAATTATCAGCAGGACATAATTAAAAATCCGCTTCTGAATATTGCACTGCGCTGGTCTGTACTGAATGCTAACTGCAGGTTCTACACTGGAACACTCCTTGTATTAACAAGGATCAGCCTCGGAATAATCCTTGCGTAACCAAGCCAGCCCCACATCTGAATTCCGTCCCTCCTCACAACTTTACAAGTTCGAACATTTAACATCTGCACACATTACTTTCCAGAGCTACCCAGCTTGTAGTGGAATTAGAAAAATGGACACAACCAGTTAGTAACATCTAATGAACACCACCCCCCCCCCCCCCCCCGCGCCGTTTTATTTTATCCTCATTTAGTTAAAGTCACAATTCACAGCATGGGGGGGAATAAGTGCACACACATCCTGACGGACGCACACAGACACACAACTGCACAGACACATACACATAGAGACACTCCCTGACACTCAGACACACACGCTGAGTCACAGGCAGGCTTGCACACACCAATTCATACAGACACTATCTATTATACACTCTCTCTCTCACCAGTTCTCTCTCTCTCTCACACACTCTCACCCAGTTCTCTCTCACATACATACACACATTCTCGCGCTCTCTCTCCACTCTCTCACACACACTCTCTCTCTCTCTCCACTCACACACTGAAAAATATGAATGATCAAAACTGTTCTTACTTGTGTGTCACCCATCAGCCTTTTTGAACTGCATTACAAGCAGCCCAGCCACCCTGTTTACAAGTATTCCAAGCCCTTCACTGTTGTTAGCAATCACTTTGGTTAAGGGTGACAAATTTCTTTCTTGGTAAATCAAAAACAAAAGTGTCAAGGTGGCAGTGAAGTGCAGGCTCAGTATGTCCTCACGGCAATGAGGTTTCAGCAGTGGTTGGAGCAGGCAGCTTTCACACAGCAGTGTGTGTGTGTGTGTGTTAGTGTGGAACATGCACCCACCTGTCCCAGGCAGAACGTTCTCGCTGGCTTCAAACCCAGGGTAAATACAAATAAAAACATTAGGGGGTGTAAGGCAAATTATAGCTTCCAGTTGTGCAATAAAATATTTCAATGATCATTAATCTTTCCTGCCTCATAAATAGAAAAGGAGGAAGTCTGCAGGAATCTGCAACTGACTATGACAAGAGTCTCACTTTTTGTAATGAAAGTCAGTCAGAGGAACTGAGCAGCTTTTTGATGTGGGTTATTTTTTTTTAAACAGAGAATTAGTCAACAATTTCCACACATTGGCTGCAGTGGGACGTGTACAGCACATTCACACATTCACAGCAATCTCATTCACTCACAACAAACGGTCAATAAAACACCAAGACAGATCTAACAGGCACGGGGACTCTGGTTACAAAAGGTAAACACAATTTACCCAGAAAACGCGAGTGTTAAATAAAACACCTGGCAACTGTGAGAAAAATAATCTGCTCAGGAGGTGGTGACTAACTGATCGTTAAATATGTCACAATGGAAACCCACCGTCCCTTCAATTAAATATCGAATCGAAAGGTCCCTGAACCCAGTATTACAATTGTTCCAAGGTCAAAACCATTCTTGCCCAAAGTCAAATTACACATCATAAAATCTCTGCAGTGCAGAAGGAGGCCATTTAGCCCATCGAGTCTTCACTGACCCTATGAAAGAGCATGTTACCTGGGCCCAGTCCCTGCCCAATACCCGTAATCCCACCTAACCTGCACATCTTTGGACACCAAGGACAATTTATCATGGCCAATCCACCCTAACCTGCACATCTTTGGACACCAAGGACAATTTATCATGGCCAATCCACCCTAACCTGCACATCTTTGGACTGTGGGAGGAAACCAGAGCACCCGGAGAAAACCCACGCAGACACTGAAAACATGCAGACTCCGCGTCACCTGAGTCACCTCAGGTTGGAATTGAACCTGGGCCCCTGGCGCTATGAGGCAGCAGTACTAACCACTGTGCCATCGTGCTGTCCTCATTAACAACAACTTGCAATCATTAGAGCATCTTTCACACCAGGGAGCTTTACAGGAAAAATATCAGGGAAAACGGGACTCTGAACCACAGAAGCACATCGGAGGAACGGTGTGCTGATAGAAGTAAAGTTTTAAGGAGCATCGCAAAGGAGGACAGTGAGAGCGGGGAGGTTTAAGGGAGGGAATTCCGGACATCAGGACTCAGGCAGCCAGAGGCATAGCTACCATTGGGGGGGGGGGGGGTGATTAAAACCAAGGATGCTCAGGGGATCAGAATGAGGGGAGTGCAGAGATGGCAAAGGGTTATGGGAGTGGAGGCGGTTACAGAGATAAAGAGGATATGAGTTAAAGGAGGAATTTGAAAAATAAAGGATGAGAATGTTAAAATCATGGAAAGACCAACCGGGAACCAATGTAGGTCAGTGAACACCAATTTCCAGAACAATTAACGACAACAAAGGCAAGATGGAGCATCATTTTACACACACCTGTGTTGATATATCAAAATAGGTCTGGGAGATAATTAAATCTCCCCACCGCCCAGCAAAACTAATAAACCAGCACCAAAGGAACTTTGAAGATCAGCGAGAGCTTAAGAATTGTGCCAAGTCCAAATTATTCAATTATTTATGTAACATGTCGCATGCTATGGTGTCCTGGCACAATGGCCGCATTCCAGTGCTCGTCCACTACACAATACTAAATGGATACATTTACAAACACACAGAATATCTGTTTCTTGCCTAATTCGCTGAATATAGAAGATTGCACTACTCACCGAAACATCGTTTGTACATCCCTGACTCTACCCCCCACTTCATTCAGCTGTCCCAAACCATGCCCCAGTGGTCAACAGCATTGGAAAAGGAAGCGACAGGGTGAGAGAAAGTGTATGAAGGTGTTGTTGTGGCGTTGGGGTTGGAGGATGAGAACTGGCTGATGCAGTGCAGTGAGAAGCACACTGCATATCCTGAACAATGTATGTGCATCTACAGATCGTAGTGTGTCTGCTTCGAATACAGAAGCTGGTCGAAACAGTGCTGCTACAATGAAGAGTGATTCAACTCACAGCACACGGCAGCTGGAGCGGTTTAGGGTTGTGTGGGAATATCAATACACAGGAAGAGGCCATTCAGCCCATCTTGCCTGTGTTGGGTCTTTGTCTGCTGCACTTGCTCTATCGTCCTGCACACATTTCCTTCTGAAAGTTATGTCTGCTTCCTTGCCTGTTCAGGTAGCACATTCCAGATTGCAATCAGATCGGCCTTGAATGGAGGAGCAGACAACACAGAGAAAAACTAATCTGCCCTCTGGGACTTTTAGAAACACTTTTAGAAACAGAAAATAGGAGGGGGCCATTCGGCCCTTCGAGCCTGTTCCGCCATTCGTTATCATCGTGGCTGACCGTCCAACACAGTAACCTGTTCCTGCTTTACCCCCATATCCTCTGATCACTTTCGCCCAAGAGTTAGATCTAACTCCTTCCTGAAAACACACCATGTTTTGGCATCAACTGCTTCCTGTGGTAGTGAATTCCACAGGCTCAGCACTCCCTGCCAAGAGCTGAAAGGAAAACCTCTCAAGATTTTCTAGCCTCAGAGGACACCCCCTGAAAGATATGAAGGTGCTCGTTGGAAATCAAAATCCATGAATTAAGGCACAGGCGATAACAATTCGAGAATTCCTCTTCACAGTGTAGTTGGTTTATAATCCCCACAACAACATCCTCAATAGCACGGTAGCATTGTGGATAGCACAATCGCTTCACAGCTCCAGGGTCCCAGGTTCGATTCCGGCTTGGGTCACTGTCTGTGTGGAGTCTGCATATCCTCCCAGTATGTGCGTGGGTTTCCTCTGGGTGCTCCGGTTTCCTCCCACAGTCCAAAGATGTGCAGGTTAGGTGGATTGGCCATGATAAATTGCCCTTAATGTCCACAATTGCCCTTAATGTTGGGTGGGGTTACTGGGTTATGGGGATAGGGTGGAGGTGTTAACCTTGGGTAGGGTGCTCTTTCCGGGAGCCGGTGCAGACTCGATGGGCCGAATGGCCTCCTTCTGCACTGTAAATTCTATGTAAATCTATGTAAAATGTGTCCAAGTTTCCTGACATCCAAAGTTCGAATGGAAACAAAGCTGGAGAGAGAGGATGCACAGTGACAGCTGCAGACAGATTTAAACAGGTTAAGTGAGGGGGAAAGAACATGGCAGAGGGAGCAAAGTGTGAAGTTATTCCGCAGAGATGTCCCCACTCCTCTGACTCTGGAACATTCCCAGTTTGAATTGCTCCACTGCTGGTGACCAGGCCTTCAACTGCCTGGGCCTCAAGCTCTGGAATTTCCCCCCTACATCCCTCTGTCTCTCAACCACTTCTTCAAATCTACCCAAACTTGTGATCATCTGACCTAATACCTCATTACGTGGCCCAATGTCATACTTTATTTTCCTGTGAAATGCCTTAGGACATTTCAATACAGTAACAGCACCAAACTACATAAAGAAGGTGTTGCTCCTGGGAAATGTTGGTATTCAAAGTTTTCTGGGTATCCTGGTGCACATATGACTGGAAGTCAACATGCAGGTACAGCGAGCTATTATGAAAGCAAATGATATGTTTGCCTTGATTAAGGGATTAGACAATATGAGTGAACAACTCTTCCAACAATCACATGGGGCTTTGGTGAGGCCACATCTGATCCACGTTGTGCAGCTTGGGTTCCCATATCCAAGGAAGGAAGTAATTGCAATGCAAGTTCATCCATACTGGCTCCTGGGTGAGGGGATTGTCCTACGATGCAGTGATTAAAACTAGAGATTTGCAAGGGGCCAGAATTGGAGGAGTGCAGAGGTCTCGAGGGGTTATGGGATTGGAGGAGATTCTTTTGTGGGCGTCGCTGGCTCAGCCAAAACTTCTTGCCCATCCCAATGGTCTTCAGTCAGCAGTTAGGACGGCAAATGCAATGTTAGCATTTATGTCGAGAGGGCTAGAATACAAGACCAGGGATGTACTTCTGAGGCTGTATAAGGCTCTGGTCAGACCCCATTTGGAGTATTGTGAGCAGTTTTGGGCCCCGTATCTAAGGAAGGATTTGCTGGCCTTGGAAACGGGTCCAGAGGAGGTTCACAAGAATGATCCCTGGAATGCAGAGCGGTTGAGGACTCTGGGTCTGTACACGGTGCTCAGTAGAATGAGGGGGGATCTTGTTGAAACTTACAGGATACTGCAAGGCCTGGATGTTTCCACTTGTAGAAACAAATAGAAGCAGAGGACACAATCTCAGACTGAAGGGACGATCCTTTAAAACAGAGATGAGGAGGAATTTCTTCAGCCAGAGGGTGGTGAATCTGTGGAACCCTTTGCTGCAGAAGGCTGTGGAGGCCAAATCACTGAGTGTCTTTAAGACAGAGATAGATAGGTTCTTGATTAATAAGGGGATCAGGGGTTATGGGGAGAAGGCAGGAGAATGGGGATGAGAAAATATCAGCCATGATTGAATGGCGGAGCAGACTCGATGGGCCGAGTGGTTTAATTCTGCTTCTATGTCTGATGACTGGCGAGTCACCGCTGCACCATGTGGTGTAGGTACATCCACAGTGCTGTTAGGGAGGGGATTTCAGGATTTTGACCCAGCGACAGTGAGGATGGGGTGTCGCTTGGAGAGGAACTTGCAAGTGGTGTTATCATATATCTGCTGCCCTCTTCCTTCTAAATGGCAGTGGCCATGGATTTGGAAGGTGCTGTTGGAGGAAGATTGTGGAGATGAAGAGGGGAGAGGGTAAAAACCTGCACACGGTCACCCAGCTGGGGTTGCTGGTTTTCTCCTGCTCACTTGAACTGGGAGCTCCCCTGTGACCATCTGGGAGCTAACCCAGCACGAGTATAAAAGCTCGGCCACTGTCCAGCCAATGAGAAAGGACCGGGTGAGGTGCAACAGGGCTTCATGTAGGTAATATTGTTTGCTGAATAAAAACACTTTTAAGGAACTTGTCGAACTTCTCTCACTTAATTAAAGAGAGGCCATACACGGATTTGAAAAGAAGGAAGCAAATTTTAAAATTCAGCCATTGCCAGTCCAGGGGCCAATGTTCAGTGATCATCGGGCAGGTGATGGTTGAACTGAGGTGGAAATTCTCAATTTTACTAAAATCAACATGAATATTGATGCAGCAAGTGACACCCAATGCTGTTGAGATTGTGAATGAATCGTTTCCACCGGGATGGTACTGGGAAATCAAATGATCAATGCATGGTAATGCTGTTGCGATTCGATGCACCCTTGCTGAACACTTGTTGCACCACTCGCTGGGAAAAGTGAAATAATAGTAGCTTATCTGACTTTCTGCAGTTAGTCTTGCCATCTCTCACTGCCTGATTCATTTCGTCTGCCTCTCTCCGTATCCCTCTCCATTCCTCACTTTGAACCTCAGATACTTTGCCTCAATATCTCATACAAACTTACGAATTAGGAACAGGAGGCGGCGACTCGGCCTCTTCAGCCTTCTCCGCCATTCAATAAGATCAAAGCCGATCCGATTGTAACCTCGACCACACATTCCCGACTACCCCCGATAACCTTTAATCCCCTTGTTAATCAAGAATCTATCCAGCTCTGCTTAAAAACACTCAAAGATTCTGCTTCCGCTGCCTTTTGAGGAAGGGCTTCTAGAGACTCCCACTCTGCAGAAAAACATCTCATCTCGGAGTTAAATGAGCGACCACTTAGTTTTAAACAGTGACCCCTCATTCTAGATTCTCCCACAAGAGGAAACATCCTCTCCACACCCCTCAGCATCTTCATGGTTTCGATCGAGTCGCCCCTAACTCTTCTAAACTCTAGCGGATACAAACCTAACCTCAGACAATCCGCCCATTTCTGGCTGCACATGTATCTACCTCTCCCTGCCTGTGCCCGTTACTCTCACTTCTCCGCTTGTACTTTTCCTCTTCCCTCACTCGGTGCTCACCTTTCAAAAAAACAAAATCCATTTTTATTGAGCTGAAACAGCAGCAAAAAGCAGGAAGGGTAATGAAAGCGATGATTCACAAAGCCAGCAAGCGGTTAACAAAATTAGGAAATATTGGAACGAGAGAAGGCCATTCAGCCCCTCAAACTAAATGAGGGCAGGTGTGTAACTTAACGCTTCACACCGTTAGCCAATGAAAATTGTCAAATCACCCCTTGGCCTCAAGAACATTTTTGGGAAGGTGGGGGGGGGGGGGGGGGGGGGGTCGGGGGGGTCTCTGATGGGTCAATGAAAACTAAAATGTAGGCTGCGACATTTGGGGAGTATCTATGGTAACAGATGGTTCTGTCCCTCATAATAAACTGAAACAGTCCCATTCATTCACAAGCCTCAGTTCAATTAAAAAATAGATGAAGATTGCTTTCATTGGATATTGCATTTTGTTTAAAAAGTACTTGTTTTAAAGAAAACCTCAGAAATAATGTACAAAATTGTAAATAGATTATCAGGATTTTCTTTCAGCAATTTGTTTGATATCTCACCTGACAACTACATCCATGATAAATATTTTTGCCTTTCATAAGCCTGATAGAAATGAGATCTACCGCTTGTGGAACAAGAACCTTCTCACAGGAAATACTGATAAACGCAAGGAGGAAAAAGGAAGACTGGGATAGGAAAGGAAGACTTGCATTCCCACAATCACTGGGCGTTTCAAAGTGCTCTACGGCCAATGAAAACCTTTTGAAGGGTGTTGTAATGTGTGAAACACAACAGGATCCCACACACAACACTGTGATAATGACCAGTGTCTGAGGCTTAAATATTGGCCTGGCCTCCAGGGAGAACTTGCCTGCTCTGCTCGGCAGCACCCACGGGATCTTTCATAGGCCCACGCCCACGTGAGAGAATTCAGGGGGCTCGTGTGGAACATCTCACTCAAACGACAGCACTACATGAGGCTGTTCTGAAGTATGTTGGCCTTGGATTTTGTATTCAAGCTCTGGAATGGGCCCTAAAGCCAGAACCTTGTGAGGCAGCGGAGAGAGCGAAAGCAAGTAAGCTCCAGCTGGTACAGGTGCGTTGATAAGTTTGCTGAAGTGGGATTTTGCTCCTGTGCAATGGGACAACACCAGAGGGCCAAATGGGCTGCTTTCGTGCTGTCCATTCTGTAGAGCAGTACGGAATACGGCCATCGTATGAAGAGGTTTCTGACAAACATTCCTCTTGACAAAGACACAAAGGAAAACACTTCATCACATGTCTTGCAGCTGATAATATTGTGACAAATCTCGTCACGCATTCCTTCCCCTCAAAAGCAAAATTGATTTTCCAAAATACTTTTGCACAAAGGCAGCGTCCCCTTAACATGTGATAAAAGAATTGGAGGGGATGAGGGCATATCATCATCAAGCAATGTAAACTGCACAGTTTGAAAGCTATCAGGTCAGTCTACCAATGCTGTTAACAATAAGGGAACGTCGTTAGCACAGAGTGATGAAATTTGAGATTAACAAGCAATTTACTCCCCAAACATAGAAAGCTGTGGTCATTTTACAGAGTGACCCATGACAAAATAATTTACATTATTCCCCAAAATAGACAACCAGCTAAGAGTCTTTCACAACAACCTGCATTTATATAATGACTTTCACATAGTAAGAGGTCTTACCACACCAGGTTAATGATGGCTACCATTTCACATAGTAAAATGCTCCACAATTCTTCACCAGAGTTTTTACAAATATAATTCGACAAAGAGTCCCATGTGGAGATATTTGGGCAGCTTGATCAGAGGTAGCCTGCAAATCTTTCAACACACAACTACGGATGGCGGTCAACAGTGGGAAAGCTTCCTGGTCAGCCGTGTGATGGAAGGAACATTAGAGCCTTTAACACCACAATCCATATCTCCAGGATACTAGTGGGTGTTACCACAACAACCTGGACTTCAAATGTGACACAAAATCACCAGATTTGTATTTGTAGCGTGGTACAAGATGAGCATTTTTGTTACATCATGTTCTCTCTCTCGAGGTGTAAATATAGTTAGTTCAATAACGAGTGTCTGCTGTGATTCCACACTGTTCTCAGTGTGATACCTGCCTGAATCATAGTCCCACTCCCCAATACCCCCTCTGGAAGCATCCTGTCCACCTTGATTATCCATCAGGCTGCACAATAAACATGTGGAGGTCATTGTAATGGGACAGAATGCAGGCCGTACAGTCCAGGAGCACGGCATTAGTTAGCCACGGCTGAACCGCCGTGATTTTAACCCGCCCTGCTGAGCAAGGCCACCTGCACAATTCCGGTCGGATCTTGCTCAGCGTGCCGATGGGTTCAGGTGGTATCAGCAGGAACTGGCTGAAATTTTCAATCACGGCCGAGTTGCAATCAGAGAATCCCCGCAGTGCAGGAGGCCATTCTGCCCATCGGTTCCGCACCAACCCTTCAAATGGGAATTCTATCCATGTCCACCCCATCCGCCCCACCCTACCCCCGTAACCCCATAACCTGACCTACATATCCCTGGACACTAAGGGTCAACTTATCACAGCCAGTCCACCTAACCTGCACATCTTTGGACTGTGGGAGGAAACCGGAGCACCCGGAGGAAACCCACGCACACACGGGGAGAACGTGCATACCCCACGGTCACCCGAGGCTGGAATTGAACCCGGGACCCTGGCGCTGTGAGGCAGCAGTGCTAACCACAGTGCCATCCATTCTTCATTAACAAATCCTCCCCCTGCAAAACATTCCTTCCCAGACCATGCTCTGCATCTCAGCCTCTCCCATTTTTGCCGCACCTGCCTCCTGTTAGCCACAGTTCCAAGGCCCTTCTCATCCAGGACAGGGGCAGGATCAACCCACAAAAGTCAAAATGGTGGTTTGGGGGGGGGGGGGGCTGGAGATTGTGAGTTGCAGGCAAGATATATACAGCAAGACTTGCTGTCGCATCTTCCATGACCACTGGACATCCCAAAGCAGCCTGAGGCAGTAAGGTACTTTGTGTCATTAAAATGTAGGCATTGCTGTAAAGTAGAAAGCGTGGCAGCCAGTTTAAATCCAGCAAGCTCTGACAAACTGCAATAATCTGCTGGTGATGATCATTGAGGGATACATATCAACCGGGACATGTAGGGGCTACTGTCCTGCTCCTCTCCCAAATATTACCACTGGATCTTTTCCAATCACCTGAGAGAGCAGACCAGCTCCGTTCAATACCTCTGCCATCGAACACTGGAGTACACACCGAGAATGTTGCGTTCAGTCTTGGATTTGGACTTGAACCCACAACCTTGGCGGCAGGGTGTCACTGTGGTTAGCACTGCTGCCTCACAGCGCCAGGGTCCCGGGTTCAATTCCAGCCTTGGGTGACTGTGGGGTATGCACGCTCTCCCCGTGTCCGCGTGGGTTTCCTCCGGGTGCTCCGGTTTCCTCCCACAGTCCAAAGATGTGCAGGTTAGGTGGATTGGCCACGGCTAAATTGCCCTTAGTGTCCAAAAGGCTAGGTAGGGTTACGGGGATAGGGTGGAGGCGTGGGCTGAAATAGGGTGCTCTTTCCAAGGACCGGTGCAGACTCGATGGGCTGAATGGCCTCCTTCTGCACTGTAGGGATTCTATGAAACCTTGGGATTCATAGATGTAGGTTCTAACCCCGGAGCCAGAGTCACGGCACATGGAAATGAAATGAAATGAAAATGGCTTATTGTCACAAGTAGGCTCCAAATGAAGTTACTGTGAAGTTACTAGTCGCCACATTGCGGCACCTGTTCGGGGATGATGGTACGGGAATTGAACCGTGCTGCTGGCCTGCCTTGGTTTGCTTTCAAAGCCAATGATTTAGCCCAGTAAGCTAAACAGCCGCTAAGAGAATCTTTGCCGTGTACACAATTTCACCTTCGTTGTGTGGTTAATAGTTCCATTCTCCCACAGCCATATGACGAATGGTGATCATGTGCACATTGTAAACCCACTCACTGCCCTCTGTAGCGACAGTTATGACAATAAAGACTTTAGAAAAGCTTTGAAGTACACTGTAGCTTTGTAGCGGTGCTTATGTTGCAGCAAGGGAGCAAAGTGGTTCATCTCCCAGGCATAGTCTGCTCTATCAGTACAAAGTGAAATTTCTTCACACCTCTTGTGAAAGAAAACTAGATTATGTTGCATCTTTTATTGGAGTAATATTACGCTTCTCAATCACAATAGCCACTTGAGCAGTTGATTAAAGGAGGGCGACTCACATTTGAATGTCTTACTCTGTTCAATACATTTCAACAGGCCATTTTACTCAAATAGAATCTTGTCTGCTACAGAAATGCAAGAAGTTGTTGATTAACTGCACCTTCTGCAGCAGATCTTTGACAACCCCTGCTAATCCAAACTGGGTCCAGCTCCACTCAGTTATCACATGTTGAGGATGGAACTTAAAGGATTTCACACCTTCCCGTAACCAAGTCTTTCCTCAAAGATACAGAAAGATTAAATAAAAACCGACAATCTACTCCGATAGCAACAAGAGATACTTGTATTTTGCTTGGGTATTTATTTGACCGAATTATTGAATTGAAAATAAGGACCAGGATTATCGACATTGTATAAATCTACACAGAACGTGTAGCAGAGTAACGTGCCTGTCAGCCTAACTGCTCAGTGCCAGCCTTCTGCTGTACAAGAGCCTCCTTACACCACTCAGCTCATCTGGTCACGGAACTGTTACAGTGCCGGAGGCCATTCAGCCCATCCTGTCAGGACAGCCCCCTGAACGAGCAATTTATTTGGTGCTATTCTCCTGTGCTCTCTGCACAGCCTGCACATTCTTCCTTTTCAAATAACAATCTAGTGCCCTCTTGAAAGTACCCTCGATTGAACCCGCCTCAGCCACACTCTCGGGCAGTGCATTCCCCTCGATTGAACCCACCTCCGCCACACTCTCAGGCAGTGCATTCCCCTCGATTGAACCCACCTCCGCCACACTCTCGGGCAGTGCATTCCCCTCGATTGAACCCGCCTCCGCCACACTCTCGGACAGTGCATTCCCCTCGATTGAACCTGCCTCCGCCACACTCTCGGACAGTGCATTCCCCTCGATTGAACCCACCTCTGCCACACTCTCAGGCAGTGCATTCCCCTCGATTGAACCTGCCTCCGTCACACTCTCGGGCAGTGCATTCCCCTCGATTGAACCCACCTCAGCCACACTCTCGGGCAGTGCCTTCCTCTCGATTGAACCCGCCTCCGCCACACTCTCGGGCAGTGCATTCCCCTCGATTGAACCTGCCTCCGTCACACTCTCGGACAGTGCATTCCCGATTCTAACAGTGGCTGTGCCAAAAGATTATTCCTAGCCGGTTTTGCTTCTTTCGTTAATTACTTCAATCTGCGTCTCCTTCTTCTCAATCCTTTCGTGAGTGGGACTAGTTTCTCCCGATCTACTCTGTTCAGACCCCTCCTGATTGTGAACACCTCTATCAAATCTCCTCTCAGCAGTGTTTCCCCCAAGGAAAACTGTCCTAACTTCTCGGATTGATCTTGAAAGCGAAAATGCAGCACCCTGGAACCATTCTCGTGAAACTTTTCTGCGCTCTCTCCAATGCCTTCATATCTTTCTTAAAGTAAGACATCTCTAGGGGCAACCTGGTGGCGCAGTGGGTTAGCCCTGCTGCCTCACGGCGCCGAGGTCCCACGTTCGATCCCGGCCCTGGGTCACTGTCCGTGTGGAGGGTGCATATTCTCCCCGTGTCTGCGTGGGTTTCACCCCCACAACCCAAAGATGTGCAGAGTAGGTGGAATGGCCACGCTAAATTGCCCCTTAATTGGAAAAAATTAATTGGGTATTCTAAATTTATTTTAAAAGTGTGCCATCTCTAGTTTATCCAGCTTCCTCCTTACCTCAAGCACTGGCTGTGGTGGCGAGATCTTTCACCACGATTTAGACCAAAATGTTTCACTCCAATTCCCAGTTGGATTTATTAGTGACGAGTTAATATTCATCATCCCTAGTTTTGTCCCCCCCAACAAATGTAAACATTTCTACCCACAGCTGATTGAACCCTTCCATGACCTTGATCAGTCAGTCTCCACTCCGCTCTCAGAGAAAGCCTGACTGCCTTCCTTACTCTTAATTCTGGTACCACCTTGGGACAGGAGTTGCAGTGCTGAGGGACTGCTGTACGGTCAGAGATGGTGTCTTGGATGACATTTTAAATTGAGGCCCTCTCTGAACTCTCGGGTCAACCCAAATGATAATCAGGCCTAATACTGGAGAACGGGGAGAGTCCTCCACAGGGTCCCTCACCAACATGCATCCCTTAAACAACAACATCTGTTCATTTTAACATGACTGGTTGTGGGAGCTTGCTGTGCATATGCTGGCTGTCACAATTCCCCCACTTCAACGGCTTGGGGAAGATGGGAGGTTGGGAGAGGTACCATGTGAATGCAATCTTTCAATTTATGGTTCACCGTGTTATGAAGAGGTGCAGCATCATCCAACAACATTCTTTATTAAATGAAAAATGTGTGGGAACTCCAATATTTGCCACTGCATCAAGAACCTGCATCAATCTTTTCTTTCCGAGGTGTCCCCCCCATTTTCTTCCAGATTCCCGACATCAGCAACTTGTTGGTCTTTGAGAAGGACTGTGTTACGGTGGACATGGCAAATGTTCAGATCCGAACACACCTCTTCGCCAACCATAGCGAAGAGAACTCTTGAAACAGAGAGCTTAAAAGGGCTGTTGTGTAATAGACACTGTTTGCACACCTCTGATGCACATTGGTTGCCAGCACATGGTGAAAGTGGCCATTATAACTGATGCAACCACTGGTTTTATTAAAGCCATAAAGCTGGGATTATAAATTTGTTTCAGAGGTGTAATTAGTGGCATAATTACAACTTTCCCTCTGCCCAGTGCCTTAGCTGTGGTTCAGTGGTCAGCACTTCCATTTATAGAATCATTTAATTTGCAGTGCAGGAGGAGGCCATTTGGCCCATCGAGTCTGCACTCACCCTTGGAAAGAGCACCCCATTTAAGCCCACACTTCTGCCCTATCCCCGTAACCCAGTAACCCCACCTAACCGTTTTGGACACTAAGAGGCAATTTATCATGCCCAATCCAACTAACCTGCACATCTTTGGACTGTGGGAGGAAACCGGAGCACCCGGAGGAAACCCACGCAGATACAGGGAGAACGTGCAGACTCTGCACAGACAGTGACCCAAGCCGGGAATGGAACCCCAGGACTCGGGAGCTGTGAAGTAATATTGATAACCACTGTGCTACCACTTGCTGCTGGAAAGTCCCAGTCCGGAGACTTGGAGCTGGATAAAACGCGGAGGGCAGACACCCTACCCCCCCCGTGTGACTGTCAGACACAAACTCCATCCATCTCCAGGTGGAAATCCCGCCCCTTGGAGCTGTCAGCTAATCAGAGACCAGCAGCTGTGCACACCAGTGGCGCCAGCAGGAGCAGTGGTCACTGCTGGTATTGCAGGTAGATCAAATGAGGGGACATTTAGCAATGTAAAAAAAAAAATGAAAAATGAAAATCGCTTTATTGTCACGAGTAGGCTTCAATGAAGTTACTGTGAAAAGCCCCTAGTCACCACATTCCGGCGCCTGTCCGGGGAGGCTGGTACGGGAATCGAACCGTGCTGCTGGCCTGCTTGGTCTGCTTTAAAAGCCAGCGATTTAGCTGAGTGAGCTAAACTAGCCCCAATGGAAGCCGTTATCCAGGTACATCCAGGCTGTCAGACCCGGAGAGGGAGGGTTGGGGGCATATTGGACAGGACAGGGGGCAGGGTGGACCTGGGGAGGCAAAAATGTGGAGAAGGCCTTCTGATTGACACCCAACAAGAGGCATCTCTTCCCATCAACAATCCAGCAGCCCACAGGGTTAAACACGTCGGACTGCACGTTGGGAGATGGGAGCTCTTCCATCGCCCATTCAAATAAGAATGGCAGCTGGCCGAGACCCTTAATTGGCATCAATTTCCCCTCATTGTTTTTTAAAAAAATTTATTCTGTCAGGGGGTGGGGATGTCACTAGCAACGCCAGTATCTATTACCCATCCCTAACTGCCCTTGAACCAAATTGTTTGCTGAGCCATTTCAGAGGGGGAGAGGGGGGGCAGTTAAGATTTCAGATTCAACCACATTGCTGTGGGGTCAGGAGTCACATGTGGGCCAGACCGGGTAAGGACGGCAGATTTCCTTCCCTAAAGGACATCGGTGACCCAGGTGGATGGTGGAACAATGAACGATACGTGTCATGGTCACCATTACAGAGATGAGTTTTAGAGTCCAATTTTATTCTCACTATTAATGGAGTTTAAATACCTCCAGCCACCAGGGTGGGATCTTAACCCATGTCCCCAGAGCCTTCGCTTGGGCCTCTGGATTACTCGTCCAGTGACAATACCTCTTAACTACACAAACGGCAGTTCTTTATCTCCATCTGCCTTTGCACAGATGTGGTCGTGTGCCTGCTGAGAGATTTCAATGGGGACACTGTCTATGTAACAGGAATATTAGTTTGCAGAGGGTAGAAGGACCATCCCGTTGTTGGATTCTGGGAGCAGACCGACTCGCTGTCTTCATCTGGTCGAATTCCAGGATAGATTATCCGTTGTGTCAATGGATGGGATGAGTTTATTTATTTCAAAAAAACATGATATTGGCCTGTTCTTCTGATAATTAGCACAGCTTCATGCTGCACACTCAGCTCTGACAGCTGAAAAGCTACTTAGGCAACATTGCTGCGGTAATTAGCAACTCGCTGTCTATTAGTCTGTAACTTCTGGCACCTTTTGAATAAAGTTACATGCGAGCTGTGTTGGGAGGCCTGTCAAACGCCTGAGCCCCTCGTCAGATTAAAATGAAAACAATTACTGGAATTAGAAATAACAGAAGAATACTACAGTTCATTTGCTGAAGCAATTAACCACATCCTTGTCAAAGCTCTGCGCTCGTCGCTTGTGAAGTTTTTCCAATTCCTTGCTGCACGACACACAACATGCCTGTGGTGGGTACGCAGTGTGTGAAGAGATAAAGCTGAATATTGTCACCACAGCAAACAAGATTGTTATCGTACATCTTGCCACATATTTCACGTTAGTCATTGACTGTCTAGTCTGGTCTCTCCGTATAGCTCCAGGGAGTGTCAGTGGAACTTGATCCTCCCTCCCACCTCTGGAAGCTGGAAATTATCATTTTTTCTTGCATCTTGGACACATTAAAAAGACGCACGTCACCTCTTCTGGCCCTGCCATAGCCGGGCTTTAAGGAAATACAATTTGGGAGATTCTGGTGTGTAAATTAGAAATAAATCCAAAAGACGTCACATCTGACAGTGCAGCGCACCCTCGGGAACAACGCTCCTGACAGTGCAGCGCTCCCTCGGGAACGACGCTCCTGACAGTGCAGCGCTCCCTCGGGAACGACGCTCCTGACAGTGCAGCGCTCCCTCGGGACCGACGCTCCCGACAGTGCAGCGCTCCCTCAGGAACGACGCTCCTGACAGTGCAGCGCTCCCTCGGGAACAACGCTCCTGACAGTGCAGCGCTCCCTCAGGAACGACGCTCCTGACAGTGCAGCGCTCCCTCGGGAACGACGCTCCTGACAGTGCAGCGCTCCCTCGGGAACGACGCTCCTGACAGTGCAGCGCTCCCTCGGGAACGACGCTCCTGACAGTGCAGCGCTCCCTCGGGACCGACGCTCCCGACAGTGCAGCGCTCCCTCGGGACCGACGCTCCCGACAGTGCAGCGCTCCCTCAGGACCGACGCTCCCGACAGTGCAGCGCTCCCTCAGGACCAACGCTCCCGACAATGCAGCGCTCCCTCGGGACCGACGCTCCCGACAGTGCAGCGCTCCCTCAGGACCAACGCTCCCGACAATGCAGCGCTCCCTCGGGACCAACGCTCCCGACAGTGCAGAGCTCCCTCGGGACCAACGCTCCCGACAGTGCAGCGCTCCCTCGGGACCGACGCTCCTGACATTGCAGCGCTCCCTCGGGACCGACGCTCCTGACATTGCAGCGCTCCCTCGGGACTGACGCCCCCGACATTGCAGCGCTCCTTCGAGACCGATGCTCCCCAAAGTGAAGTGCTCCCTCGGCACCAAGGCTCCAGACAGTGCAACGCTCCCTCGGGACCGATGCTCCCGACAGTGCAGCGCTCCTTCGAGACCGATGCTCCCCAAAGTGCAGCGCTCCCTCGGGACTGACGCTCCTGACATTGCAGCGCTCCCTCGGGACCGACGCTCCCGACAGTGCAGCGCTCCTTCGAGACCGATGCTCCCCAAAGTGCAGCGCTCCCTCGGGACTGACGCTCCTGACATTGCAGCGCTCCCTCGGGACTGACGCTCCTGACATTGCAGCGCTCCCTCGGGACCGACGCTCCCGACAGTGCAGCGCTCCCTCGGGACCGACGCTCCCGACAGTGCAGCACTCCCTTGGGACTGACGCTTGCAACAGTGCAGCGCTCCCTCGGGACCGACGCTCCTGACATTGCAGCGCTCCCTCGGGACCGACGCTCCTGACATTGCAGCGCTCCCTCGGGACTGACGCCCCCGACATTGCAGCGCTCCTTCGAGACCGATGCTCCCCAAAGTGAAGTGCTCCCTCGGCACCAAGGCTCCAGACAGTGCAACGCTCCCTCGGGACCGATGCTCCCGACAGTGCAGCGCTCCTTCGAGACCGATGCTCCCCAAAGTGAAGTGCTCCCTCGGCACCAAGGCTCCAGACAGTGCAACGCTCCCTCGGGACCGACGCTCCAGACAGTGCAGCACTCCCTTGGGACTGACGCTTGCAACAGTGCAGCACTCCCTCGGGACTGACGCTCCTAGCAGTGTAGCGCCCCATCGGACCGACGTTCCCGGCAGTGTAGCACTCCCTCTGGATCAACGCTCCCGACAGTGCAGCGCCCCCTTGGTACCGATGCTCCCGACAGTGTAGCGCTCCTTCGGGACCAACACTCATGGCAGTACAGTGCTTCCTCGGGATCGACGCTCCCAGCAGTACAGTGCTCCCTCGGGACTTCCACTCTCTGGAGTGCATCTTTGCACCTGTATTAATTCACCGAGTACATTCAGGACTGACAGGCAGGCGTGTTATCCACAGAGAGTCTGGTATTTCGTTGCTGCCCACATGAAATCAGGACAGAGTGTAGCCTCCCTGTTGCCAGGGGTCAAGGATGCAACTGAGCAGCTGCAGAGCTCCCGGGGATGGGGAGGGTAAGCAGCCAGCAGTCACGGTCCACATAGCTACAAACGGCAGAAGTGGAAATCGGGCTGTTGGTCTGCAGTCAGAATATAGGAAACCAGGTAGAAAGTTAGCAAGGAGGACCTTGGAAAATGTAGTCTCTGGACTGCGCCCAGTACTATACACAAATACAGTAAGGAAGGGATAAATTAGATGAATGTGTGGCTGGTAAGATGGTGCAGGAGGGAGGGCTTCAGATTCTGCCGTCATTGGGACTGGTTGATTGACATCTCATCCAGCAAATTAAGTATTTACACACTCCCCCGCCACCGACACGCTCCCCCCGCCAAACTCCCCCCGCCAATCTCCCCCCTCCTCACCGACACACGCGGTGTACCATCCAGAAGATGCACTGCAGCAACTCACCAAGACTCCTTAGGCAGCACCTTGCAAACCCATGACGTCCACAAGCGAGAAGAACAAGGGCAGCAGGCACCAACCAACACCACCAACTGCAAGTTCTCCTCTCCGCACCATGGCCGCTCCTTCACTGTCGCTGGGTCAACACCCTGGAACATCCTCCCTAACAGCACTGTGGGTGTACCTACACCTCAGGGACTGCAGCGGTTCAAGACGTCAGCTCACCCCCACCTTCTCCAGAGTAATCAGGGATCGGCAATAAATGCTGGTCCAGCCAGCGAAGCCCACATCCCGGAAATGAATTAACAAATGGGACCTCTCTGGCTGTGTTGCTAAAAGAGTAATTGCAGCTGCAACATTATACACCTCACAACTGGACCTCTGAATTCTCTCCTCTTTGTTTCTCCCATCTCTCCATCTATATTTTAGTTGATACCTGTACAAGTTCTCTCTCGGTGTCATTCCAAAATGCAAAGTGCTTCAATGATCCAGTGAAAACTCTACCAATTCGATCAGATATAGTTTTTTTGGGTTGACTCAACATGGAGTGAAGAGCGATTGAATTATCGGTTTGCCTGCATCATCTGACTTGGGTTCAGATTAGATTTGTGTGTTTCTTTCACACATTTCCCAATTGTTGCACCTTGTGCAGGTGCCTTTAACACATCCTTTAGACAATCATAACTACCAGTCAGGAAAATAATATATTGTAGACATGGGACAGAAACTTCAAGTCAGAGTAACTTGGAGAAGGCTCGGCAGAATCTATTATTATGTTTTTCTCCAAGTCGGACACATAACAAATAGTGTGTTATTAAAGTTTGTGTCCGCACACTGTGCACCTCACAGACACGAGAAAATGAGAGCTTTCCTATTATTTGTTCTCTGACTGCCAAATTGCTGTGTGACATTTGGAAAAGGTCAAGTTATAATGTGCAGAGCTGTCACTCCCCAGTAAACTTCCAATACGCAGCAAGTCAGTCTGCCAGAAAACCCACCAAAAATACGTCAAAGTGGAACTTTGGCCCAGATTTCCCAAAAAAAAAATCACTTTTTTGAAAAACAGAGACGGTGCCTTAAGAGCGACACAGATTGAGTCACCGTGGAGGAGGGCAAACTGAGCCAAGGTGCAATCATTCGTTATAATTCACCATCGTCACAGGCAGGAACTGAACGGATACTTCTATAAACGCTGACACGTTACAGGACAGCAACTACAGACTAAAAAGTTGAAGTGTTTCTACAGTGAATCAGAGCACCTCAGTTACACCAGTGACAATCACAATGCTCACTTTGATCGGGTCATTTCCTGTGACAAGTGTGGTGTTATGTTACTTTTGAGCAACATGAGCTGCTACATGGTGTAGGCTTTGCTGAAGGATGCTCCAGACTCTGAGATAAGTTGAACGTATTTATTGAGCAATTAACAAAGCTCCTAAATGTGTTCTACACTCTACTAATCTGACTCTAGTCACTCAGTCTAATGTGGTGGTATGGATATGAGCACTGCCATTGGTGCAGAGCACTGGCTTCCCATTGGCTCTGGCTGGTCATGTGCCTCTCGTCCGATTGGTTGGGACTAGTCATGTGACTGCTCTCCAATTGGTCGAGAGGCAAGTAGGCCCCGCCTCCGAGGCAGGGTATAAGTACCCAGAGTTCCCGGCGGTCAGTCATTCTCTGTAGTCGACCACCGGGCTAACAACTAGCTGATTAAAGCCACAGTTCGGATCCTAAATGTGTCTTGAGTCGAATTGATGGTACATCATCTACTCTGCTAACTATATGAGCTTACCCTAGACCACGTGCTATGGTGTGACGGTGCTGTTAACCACACTCTAGGTTCCTGACGTGGAAGAGGGAGGGCCTGTCCTTTTTATAGTGATCGTGTAGTGCCCCCTTGTGGTAATGCCACCTCTGGGTGTCCTGATTACCCATTGGTTATGTCCTGTTCTGATGACCCATTGGTTGCGTGTCTACACCTTATAATGAGCTTCTTTCGATATCATGGCTTCTGAATCCAAAATAAACAATGGAAACCTCCATTTGGGCAGGCGTGGAAAGCTCCGATTTAATTCCAATTACAGTACAGAAATGGGGCCTTGGGCCCAATCAGGCCCAGCCTTCCTGCTCTTTCCTCCACAGACCTGAAAATCTCTCCCCTTCCAAGTGTTTGCCAAATTTTCCTTTTGAAAGTTCCGATGGAATCTGCTTCCACCGTCCATTCAGGGAGCATCTCCCCGATCACACCAACTCGCTGTGTAAAAAAAAATCTCATCTCCCCTCTGGTACTTTCGTTACATTTTCGTAAATCTTCTAAGAACATGAGGAGGAGCAGGAGGAGTGAGTAATTCAGCCCCCTCCAGCCTTCTCCAACACTCAATACGATCCTGGCTGATCTCATCCAATCCTCATCTCCACCTTCCTGCCCCCCCCCCCCCCCCCCCCCCCCCCCCGTAACCCTTCACCCCACCAGCCACTAATTAAAAACCTGTCTGTCTCCTCCTGAAATGTGATCACTGTTCCAGCGTCCACCGAATTCACAACCGTTTGAGTGAAATAATTTCTCTTTGGTTGATTAAGTTGAATAAACTCTGTTTGTTCTCACTGGAACGAAGGAGGTTGAGGGGCGACCTGATAGAGATCTACAAAATTATGAGAGGCATAGACAGAGTGGATAGTCAGAGACTTTTCCCCAGGGTAGAGGGGTCAATAACTCAGGGGCATAGGTTTAAGGTGCGAAGGGCGAGGTTTAGAGGAGATGTACGAGGCAAGTATTTTACACAGAGGGTAGTGGGTGTGCCTGGAACTCGCTGCCGGAGGAGGTGGTGGAAGCAGGGACGATAGTGACGTTTAAGGGGCATCTTGACAAATACATGAATAGGATGGGAATAGAGGGAGACGGACCCCGGAAGTGTAGAAGATTTTAGTTTAGATGGGCAGCATGGTCGGCACGGCTTGGAGGGCCAAAGGGCCTGTTCCTGTGCTGTACTTTTCTTTGTTCTTTATTTCTCGCTCGAATCTTCCAGCTCAATACCAGAGCCTCTCATTCTGGAATGTCCAACAAGGGGGAAGATCTGCTCCACATCCACCCTGTCAGCCCCCTTTAGCACCTTCTATGCCTCAATTAAATCACCTCTCATTCTTTTAAACTCCAGCTGGTGTCGGCCTGAACTGCTCAATCTTTCTTCATAAGAAAAGTCCTTCATCCCTGGAATCAATCGAGGGAATCTCCTCCGAAACTCCTCTAATGCATTTACATCCTTCCTTAAATAAGGGGACACAAACCTACAGAGTACTCCAGATGTGGTCCCACCAACACCCTATATAGACAGCTGCAACAGCACCTCCCTATTTTCATACTCTACTCCATTGATAATGCCTCCCTTATTACCTGCTGCATCTGCATAATAACCTTCTGCGATTCGTGCACAAAGACACCCAGGTCCCTCTGCACCGAAGCATTTTGAAGTTTCTCTCCAATTAGATAAGTTGCTGTTTTATTCCTCTGTTTAAGATGAAGAACCTCACACTGATCCACGTTAAACTCCATCTGCCACACTATCTATATCCATTTGTAAATCTTTTATTTCCTCATTGCAACTTACTATCCCAGATAAGACATGGGAACAGAATTAGGCCACTCGGCCCATTGAATCTGCTCCGCCATTCAATTAAGGCTGATATTTTGTCATCTCCATTCTCCTGCTTTCTCTCCATAACCCCGATCCCCTTATTAATCAAGAACCTATCTATCGCGGTCTTAAAGACACTAAGTTACTTGACTTCCACTGCCTTCTGCGGCAAAGAGTTCCACAGATTTTAGTGTCATCTGCAAATTTGGCTACAGCACCTTTTGTACCAACCCTCCGGACATTGGAAATAGTTCAGAAGAAATAAGAGCAGGAGCAGGAGCAGACTCTGCCTTTTGGGAAGATCATGGCTAATCTGATAGCAGCCTCAACTCCACTTTCCTGCCAGCTCCCTTGACTCTTTGCACATCAAAAGTCTGTCTTACTCAGCCTCGAATATGTTCAATGACTCGGCTTCCACTCATCACTGGGGAAGAAAATTCCAAAGTTTAATGACTCGCAGAGAGAAAAATCCTCCTCATCTAAAGTGGGAGACCCTTACTTTTAACCTGTGACCCCTAGTTCTAGACTCCCCCATGAGAGAAAACATCCTCCCACAATCTGTCCCATGCAACGTCCTCAGAATCTCAGTAAGAGCCCACATACTACAGCTGCAACACAGCGCTCTCCTGCCATCTTTATTGTGTTGAATTGAATTCATTAAGATTCCAGTTTTGAAATATCACTATACAAAATTCCTGCTATGATGTAAATTCTAGAGTTTTGAAGAATGAGGGGTGATCTCATTGAAACGTACAAAATTCTGACAGGATAGGTGTAGTTTGGATGTTTGCCCTGGCTGATAAGTCTCGAAGCAGGGTACATAATATCAGAATGAGGGGCAGGCCGTTTAAGACTGAGATGGCAGTAGTTTCTTCAAACACAGGGTGATTAATCTTTGGAATTCTCTAACCCAACAGGGCTGTGAAAGCTCAATGCCTGAAATGAAAGATTTCTGGAGAATAATAACATCAAGGGATATTGGGGGGGGGGGGGTAAGAGGCAGATGACCAGTCACGATCTAACTGAACAGCGGAGCAGGCCTGATGGGTTGAATGGACTATTCTTGTTCCAAGTTTTCTATGGTCATACCAATCATTTTAACTAGTTAAGCTGTACATTTAATGCAATACTTAGATGATTTCGGTAACAGTATAAACTACCACGCAGAGTTAAACTCTCACCAAACAATTACCTACCTGCGGATCTAATTAAAGCCATGAACACGCACCAGTTTCTACCCGGCCAAAAGAAATATAAAAGACAGCACTTCCTCCCCCTCTGTACTAATTTCCCAAGTTAGTCCTCGTAACTCATCGCACTCTGTGCTTGCACACAGTGTGAAAACAAAACCCGTCCACTTTTATAGGGTGCTGGTGACTCACTCACAATTTACAACACCAAAGTCAGCTTCCTGCTAGTGATCAACACTGATTCACTTTCAGCTGGTTGAAAGATAACTGCTACTACCAGCCAGTTTAAGCAGCCAATCGGGCTCCTCAACTAGCTTGCCGTTTTAATGTTCCAAGTCAGAGTTTGCCTTTTGGTCTCAATTATATTTTGAGAAAAGAAACTGAGCAGAGATTCCCACTTGCACCAAATTCCAAAGTTCGCCCTCGTACCTCACTGCCCTCGTACCTCACTGCCCTTGGGCGCTGCCAAACTCCGTGCTCCCTCCTTCATCAGCGCCTCCTTAGTTACTCTACCCAAACCCTTTTGAATATTCACCATCCTTTGAAGAACACCCAGTCTCTCCACATTACCGACGTCCTTCATCCTTAGTACCATTCTGGTAAATACCCTCTGCACCCTCGACAAGGCCTTGATATAGTGTCCTGCCGGGGGCAACATGGTGGCGCAGTGGATTAGACCTGCAGCCTCACGGCGCCAAGGTACCAGGTTCGATCCCGGCCCTGGGTCACTGTCCGTGTGGAGTTTGCACATTCTCCCCGTGTCTGTGTGGGTCTCACCCCCACAACCCAAAGATGTGCAGGGTAGGTGGATTGGCCACATTAAATTGCCCCTTAATTGGAAAAAAATAATTGGGTACTCTAAATTTAAAAAAAAAGCAAAAAAAGCATAGTATCCGGCCCATGATTTAAAATGCTCCAATGGAGATTGAAGCAGTGATCTCGAGAGGGTGAGCCTAACATGAGCAGGTCTCAAATGCCAATTTTGCACTCAGCACAGCTGCCAGAATGTGGCCAATCAGCTCCCACACAACAGCAACGTGTTAATGTCCAGATCATTTAGATTAATGTTGGTGGTCAGCAGATCAATATTGACCCCAGTTCGACAGGGAGAATTCCCACAGGATTCTTCAAACAGGTGACCTTGGGATTGTTTACTCCGACCTGGAAGGGAATACGAGAACTTGATTTGCTGTCTCATCCGGAAGATAGGAACTCCCAACAATGTGCTGCTCATTTATTGCTGACCCTCTGACAGTGCGGCACTCCCTCAGTACTGACCCCCCGACAGTGCGGCACTCACTCAGTACTGACCCTCTGACAGTGCGGCTCTCCCTCAGTACTGACCCCCCGACAGTGCAGCACTCCCTCAGTACTGACCCTCTGACAGTGCGGCACTCCCTCAGTACTGACCCTCTGACAGTGCAGCACTCCCTCCGTACTGACCCTCTGACAGTGCAGCACTCCCTCAGTACTGACCCTCTGACAGTGCAGCACTCCCTCATTACTGACCCTCTGACAGTGCAGCACTCCCTCAGTACTGACCCTCTGACAGTGCAGCACTCCCTCAGCGCTGACCCTCTGACAGTGCAGCACTCCCTCAGTGCTGACCCTCTGACAGTGCAGCACTCCCTCAGTACTGACCCTCTGACAGTGCAGCACTCCCTCAGTACTGACCCTCTGACAGTGCGGCATTCCCTCAGTACTGACCCTCTGACAGTGCGGCACTCCCTCAGTACTGACCCTCTGACGGTGCGGCACTCCCTCAGTACTGACCCTCTGACGGTGCGGCACTCCCTCAGTAGTGCACTGGGAGTGTGTGCCTGTGTTATTTCTCAAGTCCTAGAGTGGGTCTTGAACTCTCACACTTGTGACTCAGAAACAGGAGTGAAACCCATTGTGCCATAGCTGACACTGAACAAACAGTCTCAGGCAAAACACATGGTCAATAGAGTTGACTGTGGGGAATTAAATAATCATAAATTTGTAACCGATTGGGAATAATCGAGCAATATAGACTGGATTAAAGACCAAATCTTGGCATCACATCACAATATAGGAATTATAGGATGACAGCTGTTGGTTCACATCACATTGCAGGACTGACAAACTTGTTCCGATTTTCCATTTTGGCATTCAAAATAGGTGCAGATTTTACAAAATGAAACTGAGGCCCTGATGTACACATTGCACAAAGTGAAGCCCAGGAGACAGCACTGCTCTCGAGTCACAAATGAAGTTACAAATGATGATTTTCCCGTACCCTGAGATTGTGCCTCCAACTCTCGCCATCTGTTATCACAAAAGTTCAATCCCAACGCGGCAGAGAAACCCACAGAAAGGCACACGTGGATTTGGAGGTCACAGACCCAAACTATTCCATCGTGTGTCACTGTCTGACTCCCAATGGAGATCCGAGTCTTAGTACAGAGATGGATGTTTACCTGTGATCCCTGTGACCAAAATCAAGCAGGAGGCCAGTTCGTAATCAAATTAAACAGAGTCTGCATGGACTCGGTTATATTACAGCTCAATGACATCAGTAAGAACAGAAAGATTAGACCAGACCGAGTAACATAGCACGTTGAATATTTCAATCACTTAACACACACACTCACACTCCGACACACACACACTCACACTGACACACACACACTCACACTGACACACACACACTCACACTGACACACACACACTCACACTGACACACACACACTCACACTGACACACACACACTCACACTGACACACTCCGACACGCACACACTCACACTGACACACACACACTCACACTCCGACACACGCTCACACTGACACACACACACACACCGACACACACTCTCACACTCCGACACACACTCACACTCCGACACACACTCACACTCCGACACACACTCACACTCCGACACACACTCACACTCCATACACACACTCACACTCCATACACACACTCACACTCCATACACACACTCACACTCCATACACACACTCACACTCCATACACACACTCACACTCCATACACACACTCACACTCCATACACACACTCACACTCCATACACACACTCACACTCCAACACACACTCACACTCCAACACACACTCACACTCCATACACACACTCACACTCCATACACACACTCACACTCCATACACACACTCACACTCCAACACACACTCACACTCCGACACACACTCACACTCCGACACACACTCACACTCCGACACACACTCACACTCCGACACACACACACACTCCGACACACACACACACTCCGACACACACACACACTCCGACACACACACACACTCCGACACACACACACACTCTCACTGACACACACACTCACACTCCGACACACACTCACACTCCGACACACACACACAGACACACACTCACATACTGACACACACACACTCACACACTCCGACACACACACACATACTGACACACTCACACTGACACACTCTCACACTGACACATTATTTATGGATTTAACCATTTAAGAAGATTTTGAGCCTCTGCACAGGATTCTCATCCTCTGAATGTCTGCAATGTCTCCTCCTCTTCATCACTGTTGACGTACTCCTGGCATAGCATAAACATCAACTGTGACAACTCAATACACCACCTAACTACTCCTGGCATAGTACAAACATCAACTGTGACAACTTAATATACTTCACCTAAATAAAACAGTATTTCAGGGTCATTTCCATTTCAGCCAGCACCCTAAGGGAGGGATCACCCTCAGGGAGGGATCACCCTCAGGGGGGGTATTGCCCTAAGGGAGGGATCACCCTCAGGGAGGGATCACCCTCAGGGGGGGTATTGCCCTAAGGGAGGGATCATCCTCGGCGAGGGATCATCCTAAGGGAGGGATCACCCTAAGGGAGGGATCACCCTCAGGGAGGGATCACCCTAAGGGAGGGATCACCCTAAGGGAGGGATCACCCTCAGGGAGGGATCACCCTAAGGGAGGGATCACCCTAAGGGAGGGATCACCCTCAGGGAGGGATCACCCTAAGGGAGGGATCACCCTCAGGGAGGGATCATCCTCAGGGAGGGATCGCCGTAAGGGAGGGATCACCCTAAGGGAGGGATCACCCTAAGGGAGGGATCACCCTAAGGGAGGGATCACCCTAAGGGAGGGATCGCCGTAAGGGAGGGATCACCCTAAGGGAGGGATCACCCTAAGGGAGGGATCACCCTTAGGGAGGGATCATCCTCAGGGAGGGATCATCCTCAGGGAGGGATCGCCGTAAGGGAGGGATCACCCTAAGGGAGGGATCACCCTAAGGAAGGGATCATCCTCGGCGAGGGATCAAGGATTAGATAGGGTGGATAGTGAGAGCCTTTTTCCTCGGATGGTGATGTCCAGCACGAGGGGACATAGCTTTAAATTGAGGGGAGATAGATATAGGACAGATGTCAGAGGTAGGTTCTTTATTCAGAGAGTAGTAAGGGTGTGGAATGCCCTGCCTGCAACAGTAGTAGACTCGCCAACACTAAACGCATTCCAATGGTCATTGGATAGACATATGGATGATAAGGGAATAGTGTAGAGCAGGGGTGGGCAAACTACGGCCCGCGGGCTGCATGCGGCCCGACAAAGGTTTTTATGCGGCCCGCCAATGAGGTGCCCAGAATCATAACCGGCATTTTTAAAAAGCCGCCAGGGAAAAGCCGCTGAAGTAAATGCGTTTATTCAATAAGTGCATTTACTTCAGCGGCTTTTCCCCGGCGGCTTTTCAAAAATGCCGGTTATGATTCCGGGCACCTCATTGGCGGGCCGCATAAAAATGCGCGTAGTGGGGTGGATGAGTGGGGCTGTCTCATTGGTCGGTTTAGTTGGGTGTGCGACCAATAGGAGTCCAGGTTACAAACAATAAGCCTTATTATTGTTTGTAACCTGGACTCCTATTGGTCGCACACCCAACTAAACCAACCAATAAGGCAGCCCCACTCATCCACCCCACTACGCGCGTTTTTATGGTTGACTCGGCCGGGCTGTGCTTCTGTCAGTGTTAAGGATCAGCACAAGCAACTTGACACCTGATTTCAACAAACTGGTAAATGACTGCAGTCAGATGCATCATTCTCATTGACATTGTTCTGTTACTTACTGAGTTATTTTGTTTTTCAAATAAATGTGCTTTTTTTTCTTTAAAGACCTTTTATTTTGGCTATTTAAAATATTAATTATTTTACTTAATATACTATGCGGCCCTTTAAAATTGTGAATTTCTGAATGTAGCCCTTGCACGGAAAAGTTTGCCCACCCCTGGTGTAGAGGGACTTTAGAGGGGTTTCACAGGACGGCGCAACATCGTGGGCCGAAGGGCCTGTACTGCGCTGTAATGTTCTATGTTCTATGTTCTAAGGGAGGGATCACCCTCAGGGAGGGATCACCCTCAGGGAGGGATCACCCTCAGGGAGGGATCACCCTCAGGGAGGGATCACCCTCAGGGAGGGATCACCCTCAGGGAGGGATCACCCTAAGGGAGGGATCACCCTAAGGGAGGGATCACCCTCAGGGAGGGATCACCCTAAGGGAGGGATCACCCTCGCCGAGGGATCACCCTCAGGGAGGGATCACCCTCAGGGAGGGATCACCCTCAGGGAGGGATCACCCTCGGGGGGGTATCACCCTCGGGGGGGTATCACCCTAAGGGAGGGATCACCCTCAGGGAGGGATCACCCTCAGGGAGGGATCATCCTCAGGGAGGGATCACCCTAAGGGAGGGATCACCCTAAGGGAGGGATCACCCTCGCCGAGGGATCACCCTAAGGGAGGGATCACTCAGAATGACTGTTTCTTTGGCACCGACCACAGAACAAAGCTTCCTGACATTAATTTTTTTCAGCATTGTTAATTCTCAGACAACCCCCATTGTTGATATGTTGAAAGACACTTGATTATTTTTTATCAAACCAAGAAAGTGCTCAGGATGATGTCTTTGGGAAACGGAGACAAGGAGGTAAAAAAACAGACTGGACGTAAAGAACATATCTGTCCCACCATCTCGCAGCACAGCCAGATTTCATTCAGCTTTAGTCACAGTTTGCTGCACAACACAATTCAGAACACATGTTTTCAAATATGTGTTTTCTGATATACTCATTTATCATCATCCAGATAAAGGCGATCTCACATTTCACCTCCACATTCTCGAACAAATTTATTGTAAAAACTATCTAGCGTCCCAGAATTCTTAAAGGACCATTCATGAAGGTCCCAAGTGGTATTGTTTGCAAGAAGGGTGCTCGTTGGTCACCTTCCTAGTCTCTTGGCCAAACACAAAATTGGACTGAGGCAATCTCCTCCGCAGAAAAATAGACCAAAGTGTTGAAAAAAACACGGTTTCTCTTTTAAAGAAACAAAGCCCATCCAGGTGCGATTCCATTCACCGTGGACTTCGAAAGATCACGAAAGCTACAGCCAGCTGTGCACAAACTCCTGCACAAACAGGGCTGAACAACGTTTCCCAAACACCAAATAGATTACCTTATTCTCCCTCACACTCCCTCTGAAAACAAGAGCAAAGGTCGAGATCCAGCTTGGTTGAATTTAATTTTTAAAAATCAGAGCGAGTTCGGTCCAATTGGAGCAAGTCTGTCTTGCCCTTGTTGGGCGCTCACAGATGCTGGTGTGGACTGAAGCTCAGGACAGACTGCAGAAGCTGCAAGCATTAATTTCCCAACACCCTGAATATTTTGTTTGAAAAGTTGTGTATTTCGCGGTCTTGTTCTTATTGTTCCTCCGCCACCAAATTCACAACGTGCTGTTGTTCATCTTTCAGATTCATCTTCATGCAAAGGGCAAAGTGTTTTGAACTAACTGGCAGGCTCCCTGTTAAAGCAGCTGCTCAGAAACATGCAGCTGAAGCCGAGGGGAACTCCATCCTCCCCACTCTGCCCTATCAGAAGGAAGGACTGAAACCTCCCGATGGGATGACCATGATCGGAACGTGGCGTGTGCAGCAGAGTGGGCCCTCGTTACTCCTGACCACCCAGAGGGTCCCTCGCACCGCCCCAGCAGCCAGTCCCCCATGCTGTGTGCAGGACTCATTGATCAGCTGGAGTGGCATTTTCTTGTTTTGGAAGCCTGGGGACGTTAGATACATTCCACCAAACTGAAATTGGTCACGCGGAAACGCTGCAACATCTGAAATTGTCTAAAACCAGAAACTTTCAGCAACGCCCGGAGAGAACTCGGTTCTGTAAGAGTTAGCGGCCAGCCAGAACTGGCAGCTTTAATCTTTCTGTGAAGGGAGTCAAACCGAGAGTCACTGTCGTATCGCCTCGAAAACAGTTACATGGCTGACACCACCTCAAACACAACTCACAAGGTGTTACAGCCCCCTTGGGGGCCAAGGACCGTGCTTCCCCCACCCCCCCGCCCCCTTCATGTCAGCGTACGAACTCCCCGGGAACTGGGGGCAGGATTTCCCCTTGTACTCTCTGTACAAAAGTCCTGGGTGCAGGTCAGTGAGGGAGGCATTTCGGGGAGAGGAGTTGTAGCTTTTGTGATTTTGTGTATACCGTAATAAACCTTTGTTCATTCCTATCCTACCGTGCGTTCCTGCGTCTCTTCTGTTGGATTCCACATTGGCGACGAGGGTGAAGTAGAGCTACAGCAGCTATCAGGCGTTATTCCGCCAACCCAACTTTCCAGGTCCAAAGAGGCCACCACTCCGAACAGTGAGATGCCGCACATCAGGAAACGTGAACAGTTTGACACGGGTACCGAGGTGTTGGGGATAAGTGACAAACCGTTATCCTACTGAGCAGTCAGGGGATCCGCCTGTTCGCTCATCAAAAGCCTCACCCCCCCGGATAGGCCGGACTCCAAGTCTTTTGCCGCTTTGGCCCTGACGGGGCACATGTTAACCCACAGCCCCCAATAATGGTCCGCCGGTTCCATCTCCACACAGCCTCGCAGACCCAAGGGGAATCCAATGATGGCTCTTTGGTGCATGAAGGGACACTCGCCCCTCATGAGTACTCAGGGTAGCACTGGCCGAATTTTTCCAGGATCATTTTGTCTGTGGACTCTAAGATGCCGACACCCAACTCCTTACGGAGGCCTACTTAACCCTCAATGGGGCAGTAGACATCACCATTTCCGCGAAGTGACCATTAACCGGTCAAACCCAGACCAGATGCGAGCTTCCATGAAGCGGGAGTGACTGCAGGACCCAAGGTCGTCACTATGGCGCAACAAGGTGCAACTGGGACAACTCCTCTGAACTGGATCACCAAGATGGCGGCCACAGGCTGCGGCTGGGAGCCGCGACCAAGGCTGGGACACCAGACTGACCCGCAAAGGCACCGTTACCCGCCAACCTTCCCAGCCGTTACCGCTCCCCTAGAGGACAAGCATATTCTGTCGAAAACAAGGAGGATGTATATCAGCAGTGGCACTGCCTTGCAGCCCCCAGTGTCGAGCCCCCAGTGTCGAGCCCCCAGTGTCGAGCCCATTCGATGCAATGTTTGGTGGCCCAGGATAGAGACGGAGAAGGTGGTCAGCGCTGTGTCCTGGGAAATCTTGGTCATAAGACCATAAGACCATAAGACATAGGAGTGGAAGTAAGGCCATTCGGCCCATCGAGTCCACTCCACCATTCAATCATGGTTGATTTCAACTCCATTTACCCGCTCTCTCCCCATAGCCCTTAATTCCTCGAGAAATCAAGAATTTATCAATTTCTGTCTTAAAGACACTCAATGTCCCGGCCTCCACCGCCCTCTGTGGCAATGAATTCCACAGACCTACCACTCTCTGGCTGAAGAAATTTCTCCTCATCTCTGTTCTAAAGTGACTCCCTTTTATTCTAAGGCTGTGCCCCCGCGTCCTAGTCTCCCCTGCTAATGGAAACAACTTCCCTACGTCCATCCTATCCAAGCCATTCATTATCTTGTACGTTTCTATTAGATCTCCCCTCAACCTCCTAAACTCCAATGAATATAATCCCACGATCCTCAGACGTTCATCGTATGTTAGGCCTACCATTCCTGGGATCATCCGTGTGAATCTCCGCTGGACCCGCTCCAGTGCCAGTATGTCCTTCCTGAGGTATGGGGCCCAAAATTGCTCACAGTATTCTAAATGGGGCCTAACTAGTGCTTTATAAAGCCTCAGAAGTACATCCCTGCTTTTATATTCCAAGCCTCTTGAGATAAATGACAACATTACATTTGCTTTCTTAATTACGGACTCAACCTGCAAGTTTACCTTTAGAGAATCCTGGACTAGGACTCCCAAGTCCCTTTGCACTTTAGCATTATGAATTTTGTCACCGTTTAGAAAATAGTCCATGCCTCTATTCTTTTTTCCAAAGTGCAAGACCTCGCACTTGCCCACGTTGAATTTCATCAGCCACTTCTTGGACCATTCTCCTAAACTGTCTAAATCTTTCTGCAGCCTCCCCACCTCCTCAATACTACCTGCCCCTCCACCTATCTTTGTATCATCGGCAAACTTGCCCAGAATGCCCCCAGTCCCGTCATCTAGATCGTTAATATATAAAGAGAACAGCTGTGGCCCCAACACTGAACCCTGCGGGACACCACTTGTCACCGGTTGCCATTCCGAAAAAGAACCTTTTATCCCAACTCTCTGCCTTCTGTCTGACAGCCAATCGTCAATCCATGTTAGTACCTTGCCTCGAATACCATGGGCCCTTATTTTACTCAGCAGTCTCCCGTGAGGCACCTTGTCAAAGGCCTTTTGGAAGTCAAGATAGATAACATCCATTGGCTCTCCTTGGTCTAACCTATTTGTTATCTCTTCAAAGAACTCTAACAGGTTTGTCAGGCACGACCTCCCCTTACTAAATCCATGCTGACTTGTCCTAATCCGACCCTGCACTTCCAAGAATTTAGAAATCTCATCCTTAACGATGGATTCTAGAATTTTGCCAACAACCGAGGTTAGGCTAATTGGCCTATAATTTTCCATCTTTTTTCTTGTTCCCTTCTTGAACAGGGGGGTTACAACAGCGATTTTCCAATCCTCTGGGACTTTCCCTGATTCCAGTGACTTTTGAAAGATCATAACTAACACCTCCACTATTTCTTCAGCTATCTCCTTTAGAACTCTAGGATGTAGCCCATCTGGGCCCGGAGATTTATCAATTTTCAGACCTTTTAGTTTCTCTAGCACCTTCTCCTTTGTGATGGCAACCATATTCAACTATGCCCCCTGACTTTCCTGAATTGTTGGGATATTACTCATGTCTTCTACTGTGAAGACTGACGCAAAGTACTTATTAAGTTCCTCAGCTATTTCCTTGTCTCCCATCACTAGATTACCAGCGTCATTTTGGAGCGGCCCAACGTCTACTTTTGCCTCCCGTTTGTTTTTAATGTATTTAAAGAAACTTTTACTATCATTCCTAATGTTACTGTCATGCGTCCACATAGACTTCGCCGGCAACGTTCCTCGTCATGGTGGCCGTCCGCTCAAAGTGGCTCGAGGTCCAAAAGATGCAGACCGGGGCCACAAAGACCACCGTGGAGGTCTGCGGAAAGACTGCGGAACCCATTCAGAAGCCATGGAACACCCAAGGTGTTGGTGTCTGTTATCTGCGTCGCGACCACCAGCAGGGAGTTCGAGTCGTCCGCGACCTCGAACGGAATTGGACACGTGCGGACCACCCCGTATCATTCGGCCTCAGGTTGGCCAAGCCGGGGGCCCAAACCTTCAAAATGGCCAAGAAGGAACTGAGCACTGGATCTTTGGGGAAGCGATTGGCCTGTTTCCTAATCAGTTACCAGACTTCCCTTATGCCACCACGGGATTGGCACAGTGCCGCATGGCTCCCGGGCATGGTACTCTGGGCAGCTAGTCCAGTTTCCTATTCAGTCCAGGCACAGGAACATGAAGCCAGCCGCCACCTTCACCACGTTCCACGCTGCTCACAGAAACCGACGGAGCAGGCTCAGGATGTGCCAGTCCGGGTCCCCCCCATGGTCTCAGTCACCGCCGGAATCACCCCCAGATCGCCATCGCATCGCCCCAGTGAGGCCAGGAGGGTCTCCCCCATGGTCTCAGTCACCGCCGGAATCACTCCCAGAGTGCCGCCCAGATCGCCATCGCATCGCCCCAGTGAGGCCAGGAGGGTCCCCCCCATGGTCTCAGTCACCGCCGGAATCACCCCCAGATCGCCATCGCATCGCCCCAGTCAGGCCCAGGAGGGTCCCCCCCATGGTCTCAGTCACCGTCGGAATCACCCCCAGAGTGCCGCCCAGATCGCTATCGCATCGCCCCAGTGAGGCCAGGAGGGTCCCCCCCATGGTCACAGTCACCGCCGGAATCACTCCCAGAGTGCCGCCCAGATCGCTATCGCATCGCCCCAGTCAGGCCAGGAGGTGGAGATGCCCTGACTACTCTGTCTTCCCCTGTTAACATCTTGAAGACTTCGATCAGATCAACACTCAACCTTCTAAATTCTAGTGAAAACAGGTCTAATTTGAGTAATCTCTTCTCCCAGCTCAATCCCTGTAGTCCAGGTATCATTTCTGTAAACCTGCTTTGCTCTCTCTCCGAGGCCAGAATATCCATCCTAAGGTGTGGTGCCCAGAACTGCTCCCAGTGACTCAGAGTGGGGTCTAACCAGGGTTTTGTATAACTGCAGCATAACCCCTGTGTCTTTATATTCCAATCCTCCAGATATAAAGGCTAGCATTCCATTAGCCTGCTTAATTATTTTCTGCACTTGTTCCTGGCATTTTCAGGATCTGTGACCCTGAACCCCCCCAAGTCCCTTTGGACACCCACTGTACCCAACCTCTTTCCATTTAGAAAGTTCTCTGCTCCATCCTTTTTTGGTCCAAAATGGATAACCTCACACTTGCTTCAATTAAATTCCATCAGCCACAATTCTGCCCATTCACCAAGTCTCCTTGCAATATCTCCTTGCGATTTTATGCCATCGTCTAGGCTGTCTACAGTACCACCCAACTTTGTATCATTAGCAAATTTGGTTGTAAATTTCTGAGCCAGTGTTTTTCAAACTTTTTTTCCGAGGACCAATTTTTACCAGCGGCCGACCATCGCGACCCACAGCGGCCGACCATCGCGACCCACGCCGGCCGACCATCGCGACCCACGCCGGCCGACCATCGCGACCCACGCCGGCCGACCATCGCGACCCACGCCGGCCGACCATCGCGACCCACGCCGGCCGACCATCGCGACCCACGCCGGCCGACCATCGCGACCCACGCCGGCCGACCATCGCGACCCACGCCGGCCGACCATCGCGACCCACGCCGGCCGACCATCGCGACCCACGCCGGCCGACCATCGCGACCCACGCCGGCCGACCATCGCGACCCACGCCGGCCGACCATCGCCACCCACGCCGGCCGACCATCGCCACCCACACCGGCCGACCATCGCGACCCACACCGGCCGACCATCGCAACCCACGCCGGCCGACCATCGCAACCCACGCCGGCCGACCATCGCGACCCACGCCGGCCGACCATCGCGACCCACGCCGGCCGACCATCGCGACCCACACTGGCCGACCATCGCGACCCACGCCGGCCGACCATCGCGACCCACGCCGGCCGACCATCGCAACCCACAGCGGCCGACCATCGCAACCCACAGCGGCCGACCATCGCGACTCACAGCGGCCGACCATCGCGACTCACAGCGGCCGACCATCGCGACCCACACCGGCCGACCATCGCGACCCACGCCGGCCGACCTGCGTGTCCCTTTGGCCCCCCGAACTTGAAAACAAAAGGCTGCGACCATATTTAAAAAAAAATTGCCGCACTGCGCATGCGTGTCCAATCATCGGTGCGCAATCGGGAGGGCCACGACGGACGGCTCCGCGACCCTCCCGACACCCTCCCGCGACCCACCTATGGGTCACACCCCTGAGTTTGACAATGCCTGTTCTAAGCTATATAAATACTGCGGCTACAATAGTAGATCAGAGGCTGGGAATCCTGCAACGAGTGACTCACCTGCTGACCCCCCCCCAAAGCCTGTCCATCATCTACAAGGCAAAAGTCAGGATTGTGATGGAATACTCTCCACTTGCCTGGATGAGTGCAGCTCCAACAACACCCAACATCTGGCAGCGGATAGAATCAGACCTGCGGCCGCTGTGCAGACAACGAGCTGAGTTTTGAAAAAAACTAAGAGTGACATCACATGAAAGTGGTAAGCTGATTGGTTCGTTGGTGAGTAACTGACAAGTCTAAGGCGTAAATTTTTACTTTTGAGACATGTCAGTGAGGACAGCCATGTGGAATGGTGACCTGTCACATGTGGAATGGTGACCTGTCACATGTGGAATGGTGACCTGTCACATGTGGAATGGTGACCTGTCACATGTGGAATGGGTGACCTGTCACATGTGGAATGGGTGACCTGTACATGTGGAATGTGTGACCTGTCACATGTGGAATGGGTGACCTGTCACATGTGGAATGGGTGACCTGTACATGTGGAATGTGTGACCTGTCACATGTGGAATGGGTGACCTGTACATGTGGAATGTGTGACCTGTACATGTGGAATGTGTGACCTGTCACATGTGGAATGGGTGACCTGTCACATGTGGAATGGGTGACCTGTCACATGTGGAATGGGTGACCTGTCACATGTGGGGAGTTTGGACCTTCCCAGCATCCTAGATGACCACATGTGTGGGAAGTACTCCCAGCTTCAGAAACTGGGGCTCTGGGTGCCGGAGCCTGAGCAGCGGCTGGAGACACAATGGCGCATCGTGAGGCTGAGTGCTACATGGACAGCATGTTTAGAGAGGTGATCATACCACAGCTCAAGAACAAGAGGAAAAAGGAAATGGGTGTCCACCAGACAGTCCAGGAAGAACAGGCAGGTGGGGCAGGAATCCCCTGGGGTCATGCTCACAAAATCGGTATTTGGAAGCTGCCGCTGGTAGCAGACAGATGTTTCTGCGGACAAAGGCGTGACTCTGGGGTGGTGTGTTGCCTCCCTGGGGCCAGGTATGTCTCTGAACTGCTGCAGGGCATCATAAAGGAGGAGGGTGAAAAGTCAACGGTCGTGGTACATGTTGGTACCAACGATATAAAATGCAGGATGAGATCCTGTATCAAGAATTTAGGAAGATGGACAGTAGATTAAAAAGCAGGACCTCTCAGGGTTGTAATTTCTGGATAACGCCTGGTACCATGTGCTAGAGAGTATAGAAATAGGAAAATATGCCAGATGAATGCGTGGCTCAAGAGTTGGTGCAGGAGGAAGTGTTTTAGATTCTTGGGTCACTGGGGCCATTTCTGGGGAAGGTGGGACATGTATAAGAGGGAGGGTCTGCTCCTAAAAAACATTGGGAAAAACATCCTTGAAATAGGTTTGCTGGTGCTGTTGGGAAGAGTTTAAACCAGTTTGGCAGGAGGAGGGGACACCGAGTTTTAGCAAAATAGACACACATCATGCTGTAGTAAAGGAAGCAAGTCCGATTGAGTTCAGCAATGTTGAATGTCAAGAGAGTAAGACAAGGCTGGATGGTCTTTACTTTAATGCTGGGAGTGTAAGAGGCAGGACTGATGAGTTAAGGGGAGTTACTGACACATGGAATTGTGATATTGTTGCCATCACAGAGACATGGCTAAGGGAAGGGCAGGACTTAAGGGAAAGGAAACTTAACACCTAGGGTATAGGGGGCTAGATTCTCTGATTCTGGTGCTATGTCCCCATGCCGGCGTGGAAACGGTGGTGTTTTACGACAGAACAAATGGTGTAAAACAGTCACCGATCCTCTGTTTGATAGGGTCCAGCATGCCGGCAGCTTGGAGCACCCGGTTCTAGCTGCCGATACGGCCCGGAGAATTCCCGGGTCCATGGCCACGCAGGGCAGCGGCCTACAGCAGCTTTGCTGTGCTACATGGCAGAGGCCACTTGCGGACTTGGCCCACGAAATAGTGCCCCCCATTTTGGCCAGCTCACTCACCCAGACCACCCCCCCTCCTCACGGTGCCCCCAGCCCCTGATAATGTCCCCCCTGTCCGCAGATCGGCCCTCCCCTGACTGTAGAGGCGCTGCACTGAGTCCGCCGCTGCCACGCCCAGTTCCTGAGAGATGGGACCACTCGCGATCGACGCCATTGGGAACTCTCAGCGTACGCTGCTTTGGGAACTCTCAGCGTACGCTGCTTTGGGAACTCTCAGAGTACGCTGCTTTGGGAACTCTCAGAGTACGCTGCTTTGGGAACTCTCAGAGTACGCTGCTTTGGGAACTCTCAGAGTACGCTGCTTTGGGAACTCTCAGAGTACGCTGCTTTGGGAACTCTCAGAGTACGCTGCTTTGGGAACTCTCAGAGTACGCTGCTTTGGGAACTCTCAGAGTACGCTGCTTTGGGAACACTCTGCTTTGGGAACTCTCAGAGCACGCTGCTTTGGGAACTCTCAGAGCACGCTGCTTTGGGAACTCTCTGCTTTGGGAACTCCCAGAGTACGCTGCTTTGGGAACTCTCAGAGTACACTGCTTTGGGAACTCTCAGAGTACGCTGCTTTGGGAACTCTCAGAGTACGCTGCTTTGGGAACTCTCTGCTTTGGGAACTCCCAGAGTACGCTGCTTTGGGAACTCCCAGAGTACGCTGCTTTGGGAACTCTCAGAGTACGCTGCTTTGGGAACTCTCAGAGTACGCTGCTTTGGGAACTCTCAGAGTACGCTGCTTTGGGAACTCTCAGAGTACGCTGCTTTGGGAACTCTCTGCTTTGAACTCTCAGCGTACGCTGCTTTGGGAACTCTCAGAGTACGCTGCTTTGGAGGGGGCGGAGCATCGTGAAAGTGACACTCCCCCCATTCGGTCAGGAACTTTGATTCTCCGTCCGATCGGCGAATGGGATTTCGACGACTGGAAAATCCAGCCCAGGATCTTTAGGTGAGAGAGAGCAGGTTGTAAAAAGGGAGGGAATGTTGCACTATTAATTAACGATTCAATTACTGCAATGAGGAAAGATGATATCTTGGAAGGGTCTTCAAACTAGGTTTTATAGGTAAAATTTAGGAATACAAAGGGGGTGGCCACATTACTGGAAGTGTATTATAGACCCCCAAAGAGTCAGTGGGAAATAGTGGAACAGATATTTATAATAACAATAATAATAGTAAAGGAATATAGAAAATGCAAGAGGGAACTAAAGAAAACAATTGGAAGAGCAAAAAGGGGCATGAAAAGGGACTTGCAAGTGAGAATAGGGCGAACCCCCAAGATATTCTATAAATACATTAAGGGGAAGAGGTTGACCAGGGAAAGAGTAGGGCGCTACAGAGATCAATGGGGCAATGTGTGTGTGAAGCCGTAGGACATTGCGAGGGTGTTACATGAATACTTCTCATTGGTCTTCACTCAGGAAATGGGACCGTGAGGACCTTGAGCAATTTGACATAGGGAGGAAGTGAGAAGGTATCGGAGGCTTTAACGGGCTTAAAAATAGGCAAATTCCCAGACCCGGATGAACTGCATCCCACGATGCTCTGGGAGGTGGGAAATTGGAGGGGCTCCGACCCAGGTTTTTAATTCCTCTCTTTGGCCAAGGGTTCCAGAGGACTGGAGAACAGCCAATGTTGCTCCAAAGGATGAAGTCTTACAACACCAGGTTAAAGTCCAACAGGTTTGTTTCAAACACGAGCTTTCGGAGCACGGCTCCTTCTTCAGGTGAATGGAAAGGCCTTTCCATTCACCTGAAGAAGGAGCCGTGCTCCGAAAGCTCGTGTTTGAAACAAACCTGTTGGACTTTAACCTGGTGTTGTAAGACTTCTTACTGTGCTCACCCCAGTCCAACGCCGGCATCTCCACATCATGGCTCCAAAGGATGGTAGAGATAAACCAGGGAGTTAACTATTGGAGAAAATTCTGAAGGAGAGAATTCATTTCCATTTGAAAAGGCCTGGGGGTTGATTAGGGACAGTCAGCACGGCTTTGTCAGAGGTTGTGCTGGGGGTTTAATTTGGGACAGTCAGCATGGCTTTGTCAGAGGTTGTGCTGGGGGTTGATTAGGGACAGTCAGCACGGCTTTGTCAGAGCTCATGCTGAACAAACTTGCTACCGAGGTGTGGATGAAGGAAGTGCAGTTGATGTAGTTCATATGGATTGTAGCAAAGCTTTTGACAAGGTTCCACATGGGAGACTGACTGAGACAGTTGAAGTGCATGGAATTCAAGGAAACTTATACATAGAACATAGAACATAGAACAGTACAGCACAGAACAGGCCCTTCGGCCCTCGATGTTGTGCCGAGCAATGTTCACCCTACTTAAACCCACGTAACCCGTATACCCGTAACCCAACAATCCCCCCATTAACCTTACACTACGGGCAATTTAGCATGGCCAATCCACCTAACCCGCACATCTTTGGACTGTGGGAGGAAACCGGAGCACCCGGAGGAAACCCACGCACACACGGGGAGGACGTGCAGACTCCACACAGACAGTGACCCAGCCGGGAATCGAACCTGGGACCCTGGAGCTGTGAAGCATTGATGCTAACCACCATGCTACCGTGAGGCCCCACTTGTCGAAACTGGCTTAGTAACTGGCTTAGTAAAAGGACACAAAGGGTGGTGGTAGAGGCTGTTTGATATAAAATGACACAGAATGTGGGGGAAATGATTAGTAAGTTTGCAGACGACACCAAGATTGGTAGGGCGGTTAACAGTGAAGAGGAGGCACATTTGGAGGATTGTGCGCTGCTCCGGGCACCTCATCGTCGGAAGGAGAGCAGAGTCGTGGAAAGACATACAACAAAAGTTTACACGACTTTTATCAGGAAACAGAAGTTTAGAGTTGTGGAAAACAGTTTGCTTCTCATTGGGTCAACAGGTCAAGGTGGGTCAACAGGTCAAATTGAAGCTCTCCAAATTGCAAAATGACTCAAGAAGGTGAACACGAAGATTGTTCAAGATGGCCAATCACTAACAGGATGCAAGGGGGAACCCAAAATAAATCTTTTCACACAAGGAGTTATTAGGGTCTGAAATGCTGGTGCTGTTAACGAGCAAATGACCATAAAATCATCCAAATGAAGGCAACAAAAGGATTTGGTGGGGAGATGGGCAAGAAGATCTGATTAAAGTAGAAAGCTGGAGTCTATGAGCTGGAGTCTGCACTACCTTACAAGACAAAATGACCTCCTTCCATATTTTAAATTCAGATCACTTAAAATAGTAACACGAGGAATCCTTCCTGATGGGTTGTCTAGTGAATGATCTCATGAAAAGTCATCCCAATCAAATTCCACACAATCTTTGGGATATTGCCAACATTGCCAATCTCTGGCCTGTGGATCGGGGAATTCACAACTTCATTTAGCCCCAGCCATTCAGGATTGTTAGTTACATCTGGTAATCACAGCTGGGACCTAGTTGTTGGGTATTACAACCCATGGTGTATTCGCACAAAGTGCTACTGAGACAACTTTTTCCAATTCAACTTCAAGACGACGATAAAACACCCGAGATTAGAAAATGGGAACTCTTAGGGAACAAACATTAAAAAACAAAGGAGACTGACGTATGGCCCACCGCTGACAATATCAACTCTCCAATCTCGGTAAATAATATCAGCTGTTGTTTCCATTGTCAAAGCTGGTCAGGTGGTCAATTACTCAGCAAAGCACAGTGTCTTCCTAGAAAGATTTCCTCCACATACCGTCCAATGGTTTAGATCTGCCAACTTTGCCCCCGGGTACATGGCATGAGCAAGAAAAGGTTAGCCTGGCAACAGAGCTAGATCTAGCTGCCTGCACACCACACAACTATACAGCACAGCAGAGGCCACCCGGCCCATCATTCCTGTCCCGGCACTCTGAAAGATCTATCCAATTAGTCCCACTCACCTGCTCTTCCCCCATAGCTTTCCAATTTTCAACTAGCCACTTCCTTTCGCTCCTGCTGAATTATTTCCAGGCAGTGATTTCAGGTTGCAGGCTCACTGCATAGGAAAAATAAAAAGCACCTCATTTCACCTCTGGGAACTTCTAAATCTGTAATCTCTTATCCATTACCAGAAAATAACACATAGGCTCCAACATGTACGGAATTTGCCATAATCTATTGCAAATGATTCCCTTTAATAATCTGGTAAACATTAGAGCTTTGTTTGACACATCCTGTCAAATGGCATAACACCGTATCACTGGAACGCGCTGACAAATGTTCTGCGTTATGAAAAGTTCTGTCAATAAATTTATAAAATAGACAATAATGCAGAGCGGGTTTGTGCTGTAACCCAAACATGAGGTTACGGCGACTATGAACCTGGTCACTTTCTTCCAGGTACCCCTCCATTGACAGTGTAACACAATTAAAGAGTCTGATATATTAACAGAACAGCACTGACCCTAACCCTAATACAGCCTGTAGTCCCAATCAAACAACCCTGCTCCGCACATCCCATCATTTTTTGCTCAGTAATTAAGGGGTTAATCACCTCAAGTTGCATTTCCCTCTTTGCAGCAGAACCATGCATTCCTCTCTCCAAATGGTGCCTCTGCCCCATTGCAGCCTCAGTAAAATTGAAAGCCGATGATCTTCCAGCTGCCTCTGCTTCAGAGGCCAGAGACTAAGTCATGTTGAAAGCATTCAAAGTTGTTTGAACACCAGTCACTGATTCTCTCCTAGTCACCTGCTGATGCTGGCCAGGTGTTTCACAGGTATCTTCAGGCACTAGGATTCAGACAGCGAAAAGCCTCTGCCAACCCTTTGTCTGGGATTGCACATTCCTCACCCAGATGGTGGATCACCACATTGCAAACAGCATTTCAATCTCACTCCTCAAACATTTCTACAAATACCATGAAAAAATTTAAAATGTGTGATGAAAATATGAAGCTATACTACATAAACAAATACTCATTAACAGGTTATGATATACTAAAGTTATTCCCTCACCATATAATCATTCCCATTAGAGAAAACACTGGCTTCGCTGGTTTGTTTTTAAGAAAGTGTTTGGCAATCCCTTCCTCCTTGGTGTGCAATACCATTACCACAGAGTTGAAGGATGTCATTCCACTGTCCGTGTGTGGTCAATGTGTGACATGTATTTCACTAACCAAGTCACATCCACCCATCCTACCCTCCCCCCCCCCCCCCCCCTCCACCCTCCCCCCCAACCCGAACAAAACAAGGTTGTTTAAACGTTGCACCGAGTCAGTGGCTCGGTTAGTGGATTGCTTCACCTACTCGCTGCTGTTGGGGAATGTGGATTGCACTCTCTGACTGGGGCTTGATGTGTAGGTGTGGCCGAACCTGGGCTACCTCTTTGGATAAAGCAGCAGTCATGTGGCAACAGGGGAGCAGATGAGTGATCACTGGAAAATCCTCAGGGTGTTGCCAGTAGCAAACCATCGACTGCAAATTTAGCAATAATACATTTGATGAATTCCCATCACAATGATAAATGCAATACTGTTAAGTAGGCAGTTTGCTTATAATGAGGTATTTCTGCTTTGCTGGCCAAAAAAAAAATCAGCAAAGACCTTTCAAAGTAAAATATTAGCTAGGTGGCGATTTTATAAAATCACAGAAAGCCCAGTCAGCCCATCTCGACTGTGCTAGCTCTTTGAGAGAACGGCCCAATTAGTCTTGCTCTTTCCCCATAGCCCTGCATTTTTGATCTTTTCAAATATTTATCTCATTCCCTTTTGAAAGTAATTGAATCTGCTTCCACCTTCTTCTTATGAAGCAAACTCTGAGATCAATTGCAGCAATTTAGAACATTATATCGAGTAAATGCTGCAAATATTAATAAGGCCACTGCATTAAATTGTAAGTTTTAATCTAACTTGAACAAGATTGAATAATAATAATCTTTATTGTCACAAGTAGGCTGACATTAACACTGCAATGAAGTTACTGTGAAAAGCCCCGAGTCGCCACACTCCGGCGCCTGTTCGGGTACACAGAAGGAGAATTCAGAATGTTCGATTCACCTAACAGCACGTTTTTCGTGACTTGTGGGAGGAAACCGGAGCACCCGGAGGAAACCCACGCAGACACGGGGAGAACATGCAGACTCCGCACAGACAGTGACCCAAGCTGGGAATCGAACTCGGGTCCCTGACATTGTGCTACCCTGCCACAGGCTGTTTGTCCTCTCAAGGTGTACCTAAAAGTTCCAACAGCTCTTATTTTGAAGAAGAGCACGGGAATTCTACTTAGTTTCCTGGTCAATATGTGGAAAATATGAGGTGGCCCTCACTATCTACATCTCGCTGGCTAGAATACTTACCGGGATGAGCAGGCAGCGCACAGTAACTTTTACAACAAGCAGTCGTTATGGTGAAGATGGTGAAGAACTTGAAATTCTCAGTATGTCCCAAAGTGCTCGACAGCCAATGAAGCATCTTTTGAGGCGTGGTGACTGTTGTAATGTAAGAAATGCAGCATCCAATTTGCACACAGCAAGATCCCAGTAACAGCAATGTGATACCAACCGAATAGTTTGATTTTAATTATTTTGGTTTAGGAATACATATTGACCAGGAAACTAAGGAGAATTCCCATGCTCTTCTTCAAAATAAGAGCTGTTGGAACTTTTAGGTACACCTTGAGTGGACAAACAGGGCTTCAGTTTATCATCTCATCGGAAAGACCGCACCATCACCAAAGCAGCACTCCCTCAGTACTGACCCTCTGACAGTGCGGCACTCCCTCAGTACTGACCCTCTGACAGTGCGGCGCTCCCTCAGTACTGACCCTCTGACAGTGCGGCACTCCCTCAGTACTGACCCTCTGACAGTGCAGCACTCCCTCAGTACTGACCCTCTGACAGTGCGGCTCTCCCTCAGTACTGACCCTCTGACAGTGCGGCACTCCCTCAGTACTGACCCTCTGACAGTGCGGCACTCCCTCAGTACTGACCCTCTGACAGTGCAGCACTCCCTCAGTACTGACCCTCTGACAGTGCGGCGCTCCCTCAGTACTGACCCTCTGACAGTGCGGCACTCCCTCAGTACTGACCCTCTGACAGTGCAGCACTCCCTCAGTACTGACCCTCTGACAGTGCGGCACTCCCTCAGTACTGACCCTCTGACAGTGCGGCACTCCCTCAGTACTGACCCTCTGACAGGGCAGCTCCCTCAGTACTGACCCTCTGACAGTGCGGCACTCCCTCAGTACTGACCCTCTGATCGTGCATCACACGCAAAACGCCACAGATCCTCCGCACTTAGCCGCTGAATCGGACAATCTGGCCCTTTGTGTTTCAGCGATGGAGAATTGTCAAATTCCCCGAATCTAAACTATTCCGTTTAATCCTCTGAGTCGGGAGAACTGGAGAGCACTCGGTTATCAATAACCCCGTGCAGACCTGAAACTCAGGCTGCTTAGTGTGGGGACACGCACACACACCAAGCAGACCAGCACGTGCCCGCACACACGCAGACCCCCACTCACACACGCAGGCCCCCACTCACACACGCAGGCCCCCACTCACACAGACACACGCCCGCTCACACACAGACACCCCCATTCTCTCACACACGCCCGCTCGCACACAGACACCCCCATTCTCACACACACGCCCGCTCGCACACAGACACGCCCCCACTCACACAGACACGCCCCCACTCACACAGACACGCCCCCACTCACACAGACACGCCCCCACTCACAGACACGCCCCCACTCACACAGACACGCCCCCACTCACACAGACACGCCCGCTCGCACACAGACATGCCGACACACACACAGACGCGCCCCCACTCACACAGACACGCCCCCACTCACACAGACACGCCCGCTCGCACACAGACATGCCGACACACACACAGATGCGCCCACACTGGATCCATTGTTAATATTAAACAACTTTTTTTTAAAATTTAGAGTACCCAATTATTTTTTCCAATTAAGGGGCAATTTAGCGTGGCCAATCCTCCTACCCCGCACATCTTTTTGGGTTGTGGGGGTGAAACCCACGCAGACACGGGGAGAATGTGCAAACTCCACACGGACAGTGACCCAGAGCCGGGATCGAACCCGGGTACTCAGCGCCGCGAGGCTGCAATGCTAACCTCTGTGCCACCGTGCTGCCCTATCCATTGCTAATATTAAGGAATATGGGACAATGTCAGGTATGTGAAGTTAGGTTGCAAATCAGCCATGAACTCACGGAACGTGGGAACAGGTTTGAGGGGCTGAATGGGTTGTTCTGATGTAAAAGCATCAATCTGACCCTTTCTACAAAGCAGGCAGGTCACTTTGTTTATCGATTATTGGTGCAACATTCTCTTTGCCAATTTACCTATCGGCAGAGGTTGTTGCTCCAAGTCAGAGTCGAAATTGCAAGATGACATTGGTGTTGCAAGACTATTTAAATGAAAATTCTCGGTGGACAAGGGAGGTGGGGTGTTGGTATGTGTCCAGAGATGGTGGCTGGAGATGCAAGAGTGATCAGAAGGCGTTCCTCCGGGGAGGGGAATAACTCCCCAAGCCCTGGAGGAGATTGTGGAATTGCCCCCAGCATGGGAAGTGCCTGCCCTCCCTCTCCAGCACTAACCTAATGCCACACACCACATTGCCTTGGCTCCCTGGCTCCAGTCGCTGATCATTGCCCCAACATCATTTCCTCGGAGGAAGAAAGGTTTGAAGTATTGAAACAACGGCAGTTCCTCACTTCCTTCACCAGTTCCTGGAGATGCTCACGTTTGTTCTTCACAACACAACCTGTCCCCACCCAGCCTAAAATCAATCCCAAAATGTGCGGCCTACTCTCACTTCTGTCAACAACAACGTGCATTCACACCGCAATGCTAATGCAGCAAAAGAGGACCGATTGTCAAACAGAATTTGAAACCGAGGCACTCGAGAGATATTGGGACAGGTGTCGATAGTTTGGTTGAAGAAGTAGGTTTCAAGTGTCTTCGAGAAGGAACGAGAGACCGAGAGAGGGAATAATAGAACTTTGGGGACTCCACAAAAGATGATGCACCTTCTTGAGTGAGGGCTCCACGGGATCTTTGTGACTGAGAGTCCACGGTGATAAATTCCAGGCCACATACCAACATTTAATGGTTCAGAGTCTTCAAACACTGCAGCTGAGTGACAAGATAATGCGAGGAGGAGATTTGTATTTAGATTCCACGTTTACTTATCAGGAAGGACATTTCTAACCCTGATTTTTAGCTTTTGTGCCTGAAGGCAGCAAGATTGCCCGTGTGGAGAACTGTCAGATTCACCAGTATTTTACAAAAAAGAGAACTGGACAAATATTCAAAAGGAAAAAATGCGCTGGGTTACAGGGAAATGGATTTGATTGGAGAGCTCATTCAAAGACGCAACACAAACACGTGATGGTGAATGACCTCCTTCCATGCAATAGGATTCTATGATAACTAAGGTGACGTGGAAGTTACCAATCAGATGGAGAGGATGATGGCTGTAGTGTAAGAAGCACACTAATTGAAGCATTCTTCGCAATTCTTTTGTCATTACTCGTTATTTTCTTAGGCAAACGGCATCTTTACTCCTGGTCCACAAGTTGGAATTTATACCGACAGCATTTTGTGCAGGTTGTCATCGGCAGGCGGCACGGTGACGCAGTGGTTAGCACTGCTGCCTCATGCCACCGAGGACCCGGGACCAATCACGGCCCCGGGTCACTGTCCGCGTGGAGTTGCCACATTCTGCCTGTGCGTGCATAGATCTGACCCCCCACAACCCAAAATGATGTTCAGGGTAGGTGGATTAGCCACACTAAATTACCCCTTAATTGGAAAAAAATAATAATTTGGTCCTCTAAATTTTTTTTTTTTTTTTAAGTTGTAGACTACTCGGAGTTACTGAGGAGCAAAATTAACCCAGTCACGGCAGGTAAACATTCCTTCGAAGATGAACATGTTCTCTACGCTCTCTCCGCCTAAGCAGGAGGACCCTTAACAACAAGAAATCCTGAAGTTTCACATCCTGAAACAAACCTAGTACAGCACAAATGGCCGACTATTCCAGGGTTTGGTAAACTTCACAGACAGAGGTTACAAGGCACTTTTAACTAGTGCAAAATGTTTCCACAACCCCTATACCTTTAAGTGCACACATTCTGAACAAGACCACAAGCTCCGTGAAGCTGTGGGTGAATGGCAGAGATTCCACAATCTGCATTTCCAGGTTTACATTGCTGATCAGCACGCATTTATAAGCCAGATGCTTCTTGAGCAGACCTTTTTTTTTGAAACTCACAGTGACTCACAGTTCCAAGATCCAGTATCCTATTTCACCCAAGCTCTTCCTGTCAACTGCACCAACTTCACCAGGCTGCACATTCTTCTTTGACTGACTGACTGAAAGCTAATTCCCAAGGTGCTCTCTGGTTTAAGCGCTGCGATGGATTTCTGAAGTCCAAAAAAATGTCTGTACGAGAGGCACAGCGCTGTGGTCTCTGTATTAACCACCCCAAAAAAAAAACCCAACAGAAGCACCAAAACAAAAGGACGCATTTCATATAAAATTACAACAATGCGGCCAGACCTCTGAATTGCAATTTAACTGTGTTAATTAGACGATTTCTGCGCAACTCTCAAAACTAGGCACCCATGCAAGCACAGAAAATTTAGAAAAAGAATGTTGAGACTGAACAAAAGCACTGTTATGTGGTGGAGAGGAAGGACTCGGTTACTCTGGATTGTCAGTAGTTTGGACAGGGCAGCGTGCTGTGTAACTAGGCTGCACAAGTTATTTCTGGCAAGCTTGCTGCCTTCATAAAAGTTTCACAGATGTATAGTCTGTTCAAGTAATCTGCTGCAGCCTTTAAACTCACTAAAACAAAGTTTCTTGACATATATATAAAAAAATACGGAAAAGGTTCGCAGAAGAAAAAGTTACTCTTACGGGAGGAACTTTCTTTTTAAACTCCAACCAAAACAACTCAAGAATGTCAGGCAATAGAGCAAATGTATCATTCTCTCATTAGATGAAGATTTCTTATAATTGGGGATTTCTAACTGCACGGCTTAGAAACCACCTCAAGTCGAGAAAAATTGCCTTTCATTGACAGGACTTAAAAAGCAATAAATTATTGGATGTGGAATCACAAATCCTTTAACTGTTTTATCTGCATTGTCCTTTCAAAACTTCTTAAATTCCCTACTGCAACCTGCCAAATCAAATCCCTGACCTCAGTAACAATTCTGTGCCATTATTTAGGTTTAGCTGTATGTATCCAAAGTACAGGCTCCAATTCCTAGGCCACAGTTAAACCAGAAAATACTCTTCTGTCACAAGTCTTGCCTTTTAAACTAGGCAGTTAAACTGAGCAGGGTTTAGGTCACAGCACATTCTTTCAAACAGACGCAAACATCAGGAGCAATTGTTTGATGGCAGAGTACTCAGCAGACCTGTATTGACTTACCCTGCTCTGTATATCCAGCTGCATGGCTTAGGAGCTCTGTCCCGACAGTCAAGGATAGAGTCGGAGCACACAGGCACTTTCTCCTAGAAGTTAGACCATAGGCAGCAAAGTTCAGGTGGACATGGGAGCGTTAGATATTTGCTCTGCTGCTGAGCCGAACATCTTCCAATCCCTCAAATTAACCAGCCAGGGATAAAGTTTTTAAGAAAGCCTTTTCAGTCAAAAGCTTCCACTTCTGTTTAATGACCGTGTTCATCCCTGGACCCTAGCAGGTCTGCAAAGTACAAAGGTAGAGGGCTGCAGCACAGGAACGACAGACCGTCAGAGCTGTGGTGCCACAGGTCAGGCCATTGAGATAGAGAAGGGACTTGTTGCAACACAACAATCAGCTCGGAGATTGGCTTGAATAACCAGGTTGTACACACAAGAACACAAACATGCTGGTTAATGGAAATCCATGCAGTGTTTGCACAATGATCTTGCCAACAGGAGAACTGATAAATCCAATGACAATCGGGGTGATTTTCTCTGAATATGTTTGAACTCAACAGGAGGGCTAACCTTCCTCGTGTTGAGCTGGAGGAAGGAGCTCTTCATTCTGGACATGGAGCAGAGGTATTTCCACTAAGAGGACAGCACCATTCAGCAGATGGAGACCGTCTGACCTGCTTCAATCTCGCTGGGTCTGGAACCATCTTTGTATTCTTTCGCGGAATATGGCGTCGCTGGCAAGACTAGCATTTATTGTTGATCCCTAGTTGTCCTTGGGAAGGTGATGGGTGAGCCGCCTTTTTAAACCGCTGCAGTCCAAGTAGTGCAAGTATACCCACAGTGCTGTTAGGGAGGGAGTTCCAGAATTTTGACCCAGTGACAGTGAAGGAATGGAGATATATTTCCAAGTCGCGGTGGTGAGTGACTTGGAGGGGAACCTCCAGGTGGTGGGGTTCCCAGGTATCTGCTGCTCTTGTCCTTCTAGATGGTAGAGGTCATGGGTTTGGAAGGTGCTGCTGAAGGAACCTTGGCGAGTTCCTGCAGTGCATCTTGTAGATGGTACACACGGCTGCCACTGTCGTCGTGGTGGGCAATTTGCCACATAATCTGGTTGATGCCAGTGTTGTAGCTGTACTGGAACAGTTTAGCCAAGGACATGGAGCACAAATCTTTATTGTCAGAATATTTTAGGACCCATAGCTTTTACAATATTCAGTGCCTTCAGCCATTGCTTGACATCATGGGAAGTGAATCGAATTGGCTGAAGACTGGAATTTTTGATGCTGTGGATCTCTGCAGGACGCTGACGATGGATCATCCACTCAGTACTTCTACCCAAGGCTGATTGCAAATGATTCAGCCTGGTCTTTTGCACTGTTATGCTGGGGTCCTCCATCATTGAGAATGGGGATGTTTGTCAAGCGTTCTCCTCCTGTTAGTTATTTAAGTGTCTTCAATGGAGGAGAGAGGGGTGGAGAGGGTGGAGAGGGGGGTGGGGGAGGGAATTGCAAAACCTCAGGTCATTATTTGAGCCTGCACGTTATTGCAGAACTTGGCCACCAGGTAACACTGAAGCAGATTTACCATTGAAACTTTTATATACACCTTGCTGAGTATCTGTCATTTCTAATGTTCAAACTAAGTGTTTAAAATAAAAGATTCAAGCAACACTTATTTGATAATTATAAAAGAAAAGAAATCCACTTGTGTATTTTAGTATTGCAGTGGTAGTATTGCTACCTGAAGCTCTCGCTCTCTCTCTCTAAAGGTGAGCTTTATCCCGATATTTTTGCTTGCATGTGCAGTCAAATTGTATGATTTGCCATTTCCCAGACAACAGCGGCCAGTTATAAGGGTGGAATATCTTTCTTTCGCTTTGAGCAAATTCTGCTGCTTTTCTATTCAACATTACTCCGATTAAAAGCTAGAGTACAAAGTTCCAAAACTTTATTCAGGTAAAAGTTATGATGAGTTTCGCAGCGTGAACAAAAAATGGGGGAAAATGAGAGCACCAGGATTACATCACTGGTCAAGCTCAGAGATCTGAACTCAAATCCCACTAAAGCAGCTTGTGCAATTGTTTCAATAAATCTGCCAATTCATGGGCTGGCAAACGATCATTAAGCCACTATACTGCTGTAAAAACCAGCAATAATGTCCAAAGTACACATGACTCTGGCTTTACATGTGTGGCTGCTTCTCAATGTCAGTCTGTTGTGCCTTGGCGAACAATGCAGGAATAAAGCAATTGCTGGATGTTACGATAAATGTCTGATGGTCGCACAAACATTAGATCAGGACGAGACTTCTCCGCCACCCTGCAAGGTCCCTCCTCACTATCAAACGAGTGGTGTTTGTGGGATAGCTGTCCTCCAGGCATTGCTGTACACTCCACGTCGTATCTATCAGCCAACATCCCCGACCCCTCGGCCAGCAGGGGCAGCAGGACAGAAAGAACGGAGGAGGCCAGGAAAGAGGAGGAAGACAGAGATGGACAGTATGAGGGAGTGAGAGGCGAGAAACCATAATCTCAGACTCACGCCACCACAGGAGACAGACCAGTTTAAAGGAATCCATAATGATGCCAACATTATAAAAGCAGCAACAAAGTTTTCACTGCCACTTGCAGACTGAAAAGGGTCAATTATGAGCCATATCTTACAGATGTGAAAAACATACCACTTTGAAATTTGAAACCAGAGGAATGGAGAGCATAAATATTCCACTTCATCTTAGTACCTCCACCTTTGATCAAAAGTCTCTGAATAAACTCTCTCTATGATCTCGCATTTAGTTCCCTCCCCTTAATCTTTCCCGTCCCTTGGTGGAAAGCTCGCAAATCTCCCCAGGGTTCTCGTCCATACAGCAGGAAACAGTATAATAAATGCAAATGATTACTGAGCGTATTTATATTTCAGTTTCTGAATTGTTTACAGTGCCATGCATCAAGAAAGAGAAACCAATCGTCAAGATTGGCAAGACCATCAGAATCCTTCTCTAACACGAACGGAATCTCCATTCCAAAGTCCACAAGTTGGCATTCCCAATAATAATAACAATAATCGCTTATTGTCACAAGTAGGCTTCAATGAAGTTACTGTGAAAAGCCCCTAGTTGCCAGATTCCGGCGCCTGTTCGGGGAGGCCGGTACGGGAATTGAACCCGCGCTGCTGGCCTTGTTCTGCATTACAAGCCAGCTGTTTAGCCCACTGTGCTAAACCAGCCCCCGATAGTGCACATTGAGAAACAATCCCAAGGAAAGATTACCATGATACTGGCATCTCACAATTCCCTGTAGAAAAGTTCTTCCAACACTGATAAACTTAGAAGCAGCATAGGAATTGGCATTCAGAATTGATTTTCTTGCAACGTGCAGTGTTAAAATCCCCCACAAAACTATTCTGTGCAGCTTTATGTTAGTAAATTAATTTTTTTAAAGTTAGTACCTCACCATCTTTATAATGACCAGTTACACAATCAGACATACTTTGATTATTTCCGCCTGCCAATTGATGCAGAATCGTAGAATTTCTACAGTGCAAGAGGCCATTCAGCCCATCGGGTCAGCACTTACCCTCTGAAAGAACACTCAACCATGCCCAGTCCTCCCGCCCTATCCCCACTACCTCCCCTAACCTGTGCATCTTTGTGGCAATCTTTAATCTCGGCCAATCCACCTAACCTGCACATCTATGATGTGGAGATGCCGGCGTTGGACTGGGGTGAGCACAGTAAGAAGTCTTACAGCACCAGGTTAAAGTCCAACAGGTTTGTTTCAAACACAAGCTTTCGGAGCGCAGCTCACCTGAGGAAGGAGCTGCGCTCCGAAAGCTCGTGTTTGAAACAAACCTGTTGGACTTTAACCTGGTATTGTAAGACTTCTTACTGTGCACATCTATGGACTGTGGGAGGAAACTGGAGCACCCGGAGGAAACCCACGCAGACACTGGGAGAAAGGGCAAACTCCACCCAGAGACCGGAATTGAACCCGGGTCCCTGATGCTGCTGCAGCAATGCTAACCACTGTGCCACCCATAGCATTGTAAGGTTTTAGATACAGAGTAAAGCTCCCTTGACACTGTCCCCATGAATACTCCCAGGATAGGTACAGTCTGCGATTAGAAATTGAATAAATCCGCCTCTATATTGTACCAAACAGCCCCTGGACAGGTACAGCACGGGCTTATATATAGACTAATGCTCCCTCTACACTGTCTCCATCAAAAACTCCCCAAGACAGGTATATAGGAAAGGGAGTAGGCCATTCAGCCTGTGTTTTGTTTAAGTAGTTGATGATGATCCGGAAGACACAAGTTTGTGTTAATCCAGCTCCTTTATACTATTGCCCTCACAGTCCACAAGTTGTTGCTCTCTTCATAAGCGAACATTCAGAACGGCTTACTGGGTAGAGGTACTAAACTCTGGAAAAATCTTCCCCAAAACACTTAATTCCATCTTCGCCAACATCCCTAACCCAAATCTCAGAAATAGCCCTGCTCTTCTGCTGATACGCCAACGTGAATTTTCCCAAAAACATCCAAAACTCTGAGGAGGCCATTTGGCCCCTTGAGCCTGTTCCACCCCTCACTATTGTCATGGCTGATCATCTCTCTCAACACCACGCTCTCCCCATACCCGCGACAGCTGGAGAGTCCAGAAATCTATTTCCTTCCCAAATATATTCAGTGACTCGGCATCCACCACCTTCTGTGGAGAATTCCACATGTTCACCGCCCTCCGAGGAGAGGTTCCTCCACATCTCAGTCCAACAGAACTCCTCAACTGTGACCCCTTGTTCTCGACCCCCCCCCCAACCAGAGGATACAACGAGCGTGATCGACCGACCATGCTGTGCCCGAAAACCAGCGCACCGCGTTGTCCGGTAAATGACAGGAGATCCACTCCTGGGATCTACCCGGTTCGTAGTCAAGAGTCAAGGAGTCAAGAGTTCAACCTGGCTTTGTAGTCAAGAAGGCTGAGTAGTCAAGAAGGCATACGGCATGTTTGCCTTCATTAGCCGGGGCATTGAATGTAAGAATTGGCAAGTTATGTTGCAGATGTATAGAACCTTAGTTAGCCCGCACTTGGAGTATTGTGTTCAATTCTGGTCGCCACACTATCAGAAGGATGTGGAGGCTTTAAAGAGGGTGCAGAAGAGATTTACCAGGGTGTTGCCTGGTATGGAGGGCATTAGCTATGAGGAGAGGTTGAATAAACTCGGGTTGTTCTCTTTGAACAAAGGAGGTTGAGGGGCGACCTGATAGAGGTCTACAAAATTATGAGGGGCATAGACAGAGTGGATAATCAGAGGCTTTTTCCGAGGGTAGAGGGGTCAATTACTAGGGGGAGTAGGTTTAAGGTGTGAGGGGTAAGGTTTAGAGGAGATGTACGAGGAAAGTATTTTACACAGAGGGTAGTGGGTGCCTGGAACTCGCGGCCGGAGGAGGTGGTGGAAGTAGGGACGATAGTGACGTTTAAGGGGCATCTTGACAAATACATGAATAGGATGGGAATAGAGGGATACGGACCCCGGAAGTGCAGAAGATTTTAATTTAGACGGGCAGCATGGTCGGCGCAGGCTTGGAGGGCCGAAGGGCCTGTTCCTGTGCTGTACTTTTCCTTCTTCTTTGTTCTTTGTTCAAGTCTGCATATTAGAGCGAGGCAGCTAGTCTCACTCTAAGGTGCAGTTCCCTGAGGTAACCAAGGCGTTGGGATTGATCCTCTTCGCCTTGGAGACCTTGGGCAAGTGCCGTTCAGTGCTGGTCTCCACAAACAGGAACCATAGAGAACGGCAATCGTGGGGTTCACCCAGGGGATTGGAGCCCCCCCCCCCCCCGTGTTCTTGCCTTCTGGGCAGGGTGGCACCTGGCATTGCCAACCAGGCACTACCACCCGGTCACCAGCTTGGCACCAAGGTGCTCAGATGGCACTGCAGCTGGCAGGGGCACTACCAGTGTGCCAGGCTGGCATTTTTCCCGTGGCGGTGATCGGGGAGGGGGTCCCGGGAAACCCCTTACAGCAAGTTGTAGCTTTGGGGCGTTTGGGTGTCGCATGGAGATCAAGAGATCGAGGTGCTATTTAAAACGGTGTCCCCGTTCCCTCGCGGCACTGTGTGGATCCGGAGAGCAGAATTCCTCAGTGCAGAAGACAGGGCCGAGTGCCACCTTGGGCGCACGTTCCCCGCTGAGACCCCATATCTAACCCAATGGGCATTAGAAAGTGGGTTGTTTTTCTGCACTGCAAGCATCAGAAAATGTGCGGCTAAACGCGCTCACTATGGAACTCTGTTCCCATTTGGTTATATCGGGCCCAACACCCCTCAATCCAGGCTGTCCAGCCCTGTCAGAATTTTATATCTTTCCATTGATCCCCTCATTCTCCCAAATTCCAGTCAATACCAGCCCAGTCAACCCAATCTCTCCTCATACGACGATTCTGCCACCCCAGGAAGCAGTCTGGTGTACCTTTGCTGCGTTCCCTCTATGGCAATTATATCCTTTCTCAGATAAGGAGACCAAAACCGCACACAATACTCCAGGTGTAGTCTCACCAAGGCCCTGAACAGCTGCAGCAAGACATCTTTGCTCCTGTACTCAAATCCTCTTGCAATCAAGGCCAATAATCCATTTGTCTTACTAACTGCTTGCTGTTTTCAGTGACGGGTGTTCAAGGACACCCACATCCTTTTGTACATCACCAATTTCCAATCTATAACCATTTAAATACTCTGCCATTCTGTTCCTCCATCCGTAGTGGATAACGTCACATTTACCCACGTTCTGCTGCATTTGACATGAATTTGCCCACTCGCTCAACTTCTCCAAATCACCTTGAAGCGTCTTTACGTCCTGCTCACCACTCACATTCCCACCAAGGTTTGTGCCGTCAGCAAACTTGGATATATTGCATTTGGTTCCCTTACATATTTGTAAGATACTGATCCCCGTGATACTCCACTCCCTGCAATTCCAGAAAAACCCGATTATTCCCAATCTATTTCCTGCGTGCTAACCGATTCTCGATCCATGCCAATATAACGCCCCACCCCCCACCCCCCCAATCCCACACACTTGAATTTTGCACACTAATCTCTTATGTGGGACTTAAGCTTTTTGAACATCCAAATATGCCACATTCACTGGTTTCCCCTCATCTCCTTATTAGTTACATCCTTAAAAAACTCTTGTAGGTTTGTCAAACACAACTTCTCTTTCATAAATCCATGTCGACTTGCTCTAATCCTGTTGATATTTTCTAAGTGTTCTGTTGTCACATCCCTAGCACATTCCCTGCTATTGATGTCAGGCTAACTGGTCTGTAGTTCCAGTTACTCTGTCCCTCCTTTTTTTTTTAAAACAGTGGGGTTACATTTGCCACCCTCCAATTTGCCAGGAATTTTGGAAGATGACAACCACTATTTCCATGGCCACCTCCTTTAGTACCCTGGGATGTGGATTATCAGAAGCTGGCGACTTATCAACTTTCATTCCCATTAGTGTCTTCAGCACTTTTTTTTTTGGTAATACTGTTCTCCTGCAATTCCTATTTCTCACTTGACCCTTGGCTCCCTAATATTTCTGGGAAGTTACTTCTGTCTTTCACCCTTAAGACAGAACTGAAGTAATTGTTTAATTGCTCTGCCATTTTTTTGTACGCAGTACCAAATTTGCCTTTTTTTGGATTTGCCAGTTACCATTGAATTTATGGAGCTTTGAGTTGTGGACCTTCTCAGTCCCAATAAACAGTTAGGACTGCCCTAACTCATTGCAGTCAAAAGTAGATTGAAACCAAGGTGTTGAAGTAATGCACCCACCAAAATCATCTCCACAGAAACCAAAACACCAGACACTCTCACAAACTGTACCTGTGGAGAGAACAAGCAATATGGCCCAGGAATGGAGTCCGCTTCAGCATTGTATCATCTCCATGTATCTGGAGTTAACTAAATACACTGCCTCCTCCTCCTCTCGGAGTTGAATCATGTGTAAATATGGTTTGCCTGTTGCAATATTGCAGTTCTGCTGCTAATATAAATTCACATCATTGTGACAATACTAATTGCAAGAGGCCTGGATAATGAGGGGTAGATGTTAAACAGAATGTCAACATCAGAAATTAGCATTTCAAGGGCAGCACGGTGGCGCAGTGGTTAGTGCTGCTGGCTCACGGCGTCGAGGTCCCAGGTTCGATCCCGGCTCTGGCTCACTGTCCGTGTGGAGTTTGCACATTCTCCCTATGGTTGCATGGGTTTCGCCCCCACAACCTAAAAGATGTGCAGGGTAGGTGGATTGGCCACACTAAATTGTCCCTTAATTTGAAAAAATGAATTGAGTACTCTAAATTTATTTTAAAAAAGGAAGAAATTTGCATTTCGGATCTGCAACAACTTGCCAACCTGGCAAAAGGTGACCAAACTGAAACACTCCGCAGAATTTTCCCACCTTAGCTTCGTTCTGGACCACTCACCTAATTATCACAGCAGGGGACTGCGGCTACATACTGCCTGGCGACATCCAAATAAGGCAGCACTTCCAGGACTATCATCCAATGAGGGATTGGATCGGATTTTGTTTATTGTCACATGTACCGAGGTACCAGTGAAAAGTATTTTTCTGCGAGCAGCTCAACAGATCATTAAGTACATGAAAAGAAAATAAAAGAAAATACATAATAGGGCAACACAAGGTACACAATGTAACTACATAACACCGGCATCGGATGAAGCATACAGGGTGTAGTGTTAATGAGGTCAGTCCATAAGAGGGTCATTTAGGAGTCTGGTAACAGTGGGAAAGAAGCTGTTTTTGAGTCTGTTCTCAGACTTTTGTATCTCCTGCCCGATGGAAGAAGTTGGAAGAGTGAGTAAGCAGGGTGGGAGGGATCTTTGATTATGCTGCCCGCTTTCCCCAGGCAGCGGGAAGTGTAGATGGAGTCAATGGATGGTGTCATAATATACACCAGCATATCATGGTGCAGACACATACTGATGGACATACACTAGGACCAATCAACATGCACAAACACCGCAGCCAATCACCAGTTAGAACACACGCACTATAAAGGCAGAGGGCACCACGGTTCCCGCTCATTCTGGATGCTGCCTCTCAGAAGCACATGAACTCATCAAGTACAGCACAGACTCTCACCACGTGCTGCGAGATTCAACTGATTCGGACAGGCACAGGTCTCTAGTTAAACTAGCATCGTGTAAACCCACAGTTATCTATTTATTTTATAGTAGTTAATAAAATAGTGTTAAACCTTCTTCAGTGTTGGTGGCATATGTTAGCTTCACAAGTCTACACAGCCCAACACTTCAGATGGGAGGCAGGTTGGTGTGATGGACTGGGCGGTGTTCACGACTCTCTGAAGTTTCTCGCGGTCTTGGCCTGAGTAGTTGCCATACCCAGGCTGTGATGCAGCCCGATAGGATGCTTCCTATGGTGCATCTGTAAGAGTTGGTAAGAATGAATGTGGACGGGTCCGCGCACGGCCGGCGACATGTTGTACGGCGCGACCGCTGCAGGTAGTCACCGTGCGCAAGCTCGGCCACCAACACACCAATTCTCCGGCCGTTTTTGTCGTGGAGGCTAGACGTTTTACGTGGCATGGCTGCGAGTCCCTCACCGGGAGGAGGATCGGTGCGGGGACGCCGCCGATTGTTTTGATGCAAACCGCCACGGATCCTCCAGACATAGCCGGAAAATCGAAGAATCCAGGGCCAAGTGCTCCTGCCCGGACTCAATAGTGCGCGCTTTGCACTTCCGTTGGCAGCACTATTCGGTAAGCGAGTCAGGACATGCTAACGGGCTAGCACTCTGCCGACGGGAATTCTGAGCAATTCCCTGCCCAGCGGGCGTTGTAACCACTGGAGCCCGAATTAATATTAAACAGCTGGAGCTGATTTTAAACACTCTATTTACCCCACACTCACTGCAACCATGAAGGTGGCTCACAGAAGGCCTGCTCCCCGAGGTCAGGAGTCCGAGGTGGACCCACTGCTTGATGCCAGTGAGGAGAGGAGGCCCATCCTCCCCAGAGTGAGCCGCAGACTCAAACCCACCCTCCTGAACACCGCCTGAGAGGTGGAGATCGGTCAGCGCGGCCAGACTCACCTGGAGGAGACAGCTGGTGATCCCGAGGGGTGGGGATCACTGCTGGGTCCTCTACCCCGAGAGAGGCTGAGAACCAGGGGGGGCTCCAAAAGCCACGGTGCAGGTGCCCTCTAGTTGGGGTGAGCTCCTGCTTCCTCTGCAATGGAGCAGCGCTTCTGAGGAGTGCCAACACCTGGCGGGCCCCTGATTGAGCTGGACCGCGCCCGTCACCTTGGTGATACAGCTGGGGTATGAGGGTGTCCAGAGGGGCCTCCTGGGTGGGCTCCCAGACCACCAGAGGCTCGTTGAACATTCACAGGACAGTGTGAACAGCCAGGAGGCAGTATGTAGCTTCAGAGGGTGTGTTTAAATCCCCATTGTGCAGCAATGGTAGTCTTGAGCCAGGCCACCCTTAACCCGCAGGGTCACCCAGAGTCCGCGGACCTGACACCGTCGTTCCCCGCCCCCAGCCCAGACAGCCACCCCACTCAGCAGGATAATCTTCGAGCCATTGCAGTGGGTGCAGCATTAAAAAAGTGTCCAAGCCGCTAATGATATGAAAATAATAGTTTTGCAAGGACCCGCCAGCGCGAGGTGCAGGATTCGATAACACTGCGAGCAAGAAACTGGAGACATCGGAATTGGAGATGGGCGTAGAGCATAATTGATCAATCCTCTGCCTGATCGCGATTCTCGCTGCCGGCATTGCAAGCGGAGAATTCGGCCCGAGAATTCCAAGTAGCGTTCCAGGAGCAATCATCAGACAATATTTGGAAGCTCAAAGAGCCAAAGTGGCCAAATTCTTCGCCGAAAAGACAGGTTTGAAGCAGCATCCAGAGGAGGCGAGATCAAGAGGCACATGATCACCAAGTACCCGTGTACACCGGGAATGTTTCAGTTGAAGAAAATTGTCCAACACGACATCCAGAAGATTGAGTCAGTGTATCCGAGTCGGTGTACCCGGGTCGGTGTACCCGGGTCGGTGTACCCGGGTCGGCGTACCCGAGTCGGCGTACCCGAGTCGGTGTACCCGGGTCGGTGTACCCGAGTCGGTGTACCCGGGTCGGTGTACCCGGGTCGGTGTACCCGGGTCGGTGTACCCGGGTCGGTGTACCCGGGTCGGTGTACCCGAGTCGGTGTACCCGGGTCGGTGTACCCGGGTCGGTGTACCCGGGTCGGTGTACCCGGGTCGGTGTACCCGAGTCGGTGTACCCGGGTCGGTGTACCCGAGTCGGTGTACCCGAGTCGGTGTACCCGGGTCGGTGTACCCGGGTCGGTGTACCCGAGTCGGTGTACCCGAGTCGGTGTACCCGAGTCGGTGTACCCGGGTCGGTGTACCCGGGTCGGTGTACCCGGGTCGGTGTACCCGGGTCGGTGTACCCGGGTCGGTGTACCCGAGTCGGTGTACCCGAGTCGGTGTACCCGAGTCGGTGTACCCGAGTCGGTGTACCCGAGTCCGTGTACCCGAGTCGGTGTACCCGAGTCGGTGTACCCGGGTCGGTGTACCCGGGTCGGTGTACCCGGGTCGGTGTACCCGGGTCGGTGTACCCGGGTCGGTGTACCCGGGTCGGTGTACCCGAGTCGGTGTACCAGAGTCGGTGTACCCGAGTCGGTGTACCCGAGTCGGTGTACCCGGGTCAGTGTAGCAATCCAGCAGTGACACCAAAACAGTTGTTGATGGTGGGAATTGGTTAATTCGAGATCACCAAGTGACTGCAGTTCCCGAACAACGATTTTCTTCTGCATTCAGTTGGAATATTCTGCAATGTTTCCACATTCTTCAGGGACAGAAGAACTAAAGATCTGCCAGCAGTTCGCCAGCTCTTGCAAATACACAAAAGTATCAGGAGAGGTACCCAGCCACTAGTTGGATTGTTCAGTCACCTGAAGTTATCAGATACAATCAGAAAGGAGACTTTCTATTGAACTCCTTTGTTTGCGGATGGACTGCTGAAGAGGCAGAAGGTTTGAACCAGGAATCAGCACAAAGCCCGGAGTCACTAGCCTGGCATAAGTGGAAGGGGCAGAGATTTGGATCTCCCACATGCACTGCCAGTTTCTGCCCATTCTCCACTACAAACATGGCCCATAGTGTCGGCCGAGGAGACTCCAGCGAGAGAGAATTCCCATGACGTGTCGAAACCTTGACTTATTGGCTCTACCAAATCCTTAAGATTAAGTGAAATATTCCATCATTTTAGCTCAGATTATCTAACGAAAGAAACGGAGCAGAGATCAATCCAGGACTGTCCTGTTTCGAGAGGCTCAATTACTTGTTCAGCCATCAATGGAACTTTCATTTTCATCTCAAGGCCGACTGTATCTCTATTTTGTATCGTGTGTTTAAAGATGAGATTCCCTTTGGGAGCACGTAGGCCTCCTGGGGTCTGTCAGTTTTAATAAATAAAATAAGACCAGAGCTGTTTGCCAATTCCAGCTGGTGAGTGAAGCGGCTTTAGTGTGAAATATTTTAAATGTGAGAAAACAGATTAAAACTAAATTAAGAAACCTGCTCTACAGTTTGGAAGAGAGAATGAAGGCCGAGTGGCAATCAACTGGACAAGGGCGGCGATCTTCTGAGTTAGGAGCAAGTGATCCCTACACCGAGCCCTGATTGGCTTTAAGGGCCATGGGGGGTATGCTGGTAGAAAGAGGGGGGATTATAATTTTTTTTTTAATGCTTTCACCAGAGGTAGCGGCATGGAGTGGTTGTGCCCGTTCTCACTACTCGGAGGTGTGTTCCAGAGATTCAGTACTGCAGTTATGTGAAGTTATTCCACACCACCGGACATCCTGTTGCAACAACATCTCTTCCAGATTAATCTTGGGAAACCAGTGCTACATCCCTTTGCAATTCTTAATCTCACAGTTAAACGTGTGGATGGCCCAACGGCCTGCTGTAGAAAATGAAGCAATGTGAGACCAGCATTTGTTACCCATTCCTAATTGCCCTCGGCAAGAGTGGCACAGTGGTTAGAACTCCTATTTCACAGCACCAGGGATCCTGCGCTGTGCAAAGTTTGCACCTTCTCCGCGTTGGTTTCCTCCGGTTTCCTCCTGCAGTTCAAGTATGTATAGGTTAGGTGGATTGGTCATGCTAAATTTCCCGTGTCCAAAAGGTTAGGTGGGGTTACTGGGATGGAATGGAGACGTGGGCCCAGATGGGGCTCTTTTGGAGGGTTGGTATAGACTCAATGGGTCAAATGGCCTCCTTCTGCACTGTAGGGATTCTATGATTCTTCTAAGGTGGTGGTGAGCTGCCTCCTTGAGTCGCTGCAGTCCATATGGTGTAGATGCACCTACTGTGCTGTTAGGGAGCAAATTCCAGGATTTGACCCAGTGACAGTGAAGGAATGGTGACGTATTTCCAAGTCAGGCTGGTGTGAAATTTGGAGGGGAACTTGCAGGTGGTGGTGTTCACATGTGTTTTTTACCCTTGACCTTCGAAGTGGTAGATGTCAAGGGTTGGAAGGTGCTGTTGAAGGAGCCTTTGCGAGTTGCATCTTGCAAATGGTACACACTGCTGCCACTGTGCGTCTGTGGTGGATGGGGTGCCAATCAAGTGGACTGATGTGCCCTTGATGGCATCGAACTTGGAGTATAATTGGAGCTGCACATGCCAGGCAAGTGGAGAGTATTCCGTGGACGGGTTTTGGGGAATCAGGTGGTGAATTCCAAGGTTCTGGCCTGTTCTTACCTGGCCAGTTCTGTTTTATTTCTGGTCAATGGCAGCCCCCAGGACGTTGATAGTGGGGGATTCAACAATGATAATACCACCGACTGTCTAGAGAAAGATGGTTAGATTCTCTATTGTAAGAAATGACCATTGCCTGGCATGAATGTTACTTGCCACTTATCAGTCCAAGCCTGAGATGATCGACCTCCAACCACCACAACCATCTTCCTTTGTGCCGGGTATGACTCCAGCCAGCGGAGGGTTTTCCCCGATTCCCATTGACTCCAGTTTAGCTCGGGCTCCTTGAAGCCATACTCGTCAAATGCTGCCTTGATATCAAGGGTAGTCACTCTCACCTCATCTCTGGCATTCAGCTCTTTTGTCCATGTTTCAACCAAGGCTGTAATGAGGTCAGGAGCTGAATGACCCTGGCGGAACCCAAACTGAACGTCTGTGAGCAGATTATTGCTGAGTAAGTGCCGCTTGATAGGATGTTGATGACACCTTCCATCACTTTGCTGATGATGGAGAGCAGACCGATAGGGTGGTAATTGACTGGGTTGCATTTGACCTCTTCCTTGTGTACAGGACACACCTGTGCAGTTTTCCACATTGCTGGGTAGGTGCCAGTGTTGTAGCTGTACTGGAACAGCTTGGCTAGGGGTGTGGCAAGTTCTGGAGCACAGGTCTTCAGCACTATTGTCGGAATATTGTCAGGGCCCATAGCCTTTACAGTATCCAGTGCCTTCAGCTGTTTCTTGATATAGTGTGAATTGAACTGGCCGATGACAGACATCTGTGATGCTGGGAGATTTCAGGAGGAGGCCAAGATGGATCATCCACTCGACATTCCTGACCATTGCGAATGGTGCAGCCATATCTTTTGTATGGATATGCTGATCTCCTCCAGTTAGCTGTTTCATCGTCAACACTATTCACAACTGGAGCCACACAGTTTTGATCAGATCAGTTTATTTTAGGATTGCTTAGCTCGATCAGGCGCTGCTCACACTGGTTGGAATCCCGCACTGTCGCTTCACCAGGACAACACCTCGGGCAGGATTCTCCGATGCTGGGGGCTATGTCTCCATGCCGGCGTGGGAACGGTGGCATTTTACCCCAGGCCAATTCCCCGATTTGCTGGGGGCTAGCATGCCGACAGCGTAGAGCACAGAGAATTGCCGGGTCCTTGGACATCCCCCTATGCCCGCGGATCGGCCCTGCCTGCCCCAACTGTGGTGGCGCTGGATTGAGCCCGCAGCCGCCACACCGCATTTCCGACGGATGAGACCAAATGTGTCCCACGCCATCGGGAACTCAGCCGGTCGGGGGCGGAGCATCGGGGGGGCGGAGCATCGGGGGGCGGGCCTCAGGCAACTTCCTGAAACCGTCGATACGTCGCGGGGAGGAACATCGCGAAAGTAGCGCCGCCCCCGATTTGGTCAGGAACTCTGATTCTCCGGCCCATCGCCAAACGGGATTTCTGCGTCGGCAACCGGAGAATCCAGCCCCTCATTTTTAGGTGTGTCTTGTGCTGCTCCTGGCATCCCTCCTGCTTCCTTCATTGGTTTGGTGGGAATGGCAGAGTGAGGAACATCAGGCCATCAGGGTACAGATTGTGGTGGGACACAAGCAACTGATGCTTCACAGCATCTCAATTGGCCCAATTGCACTTGTGCTCGCTCCCATTCTACTCCATCTAACCTCCATCAAATCTTCATTCGATTCTTATTTGATTTGATTTATTATTGTCACGTGTATTAGTAACAGTGAAAAGTATTGTTTCTTGCATGCTGTACAAACAATGCATATCCTACATAGGGAAGGAGAGACTGCAGAATATAATGTTACAGTTATAGCAAGGTGTAGAGAAAAGATCAACTTAATACGAGGTAGGCCCATTCAAAGTCTGATGGTAGTAGGGAAGAAGCTGTTATTAGTCTGTTGGTACGTGACCTCAAACTTTGGTATCTTTTTCCTGAAGGAAGAAGGTGGAAGAGAGTATGTCCGGGGTGTGTGGGGTCCTTAATTATGCTGACTGCCTTTCCGAGGCAGTGGGAATTATAGATAGAGTCAATGGATGAGAGGTTGGTTTGCGTGATGGATTGGGCTACATTCACAACCTTTTGTAGTTTCCTGCGGTCTTGGGCAGAGCAGGCTCCATCCCAAGCTGTGATACAACCAGAAAGAATGCTTTTTATGGTGCATCTGTAGAAGTTGGTGAGAGTCGTAGCTGACATGCCAAATTTCCTTAGTCTTCTGAGAAAGTAGAGTCGTTGGTGGGCTTTCTTAACTATAGTGTCGGCATGGGGGGGACCAGAACAGGTTGTTGGTGATCTGGACACCTAAAAACGTGAAGCTCTCGACCCTTTCTACTTCATTCCCATTGATGTAGACAGGGGCATGTTCTCCACTACGCTTCCTGAAGTCGATAATAATCTCCTTTGTTTTGTTGACATTGAGGGAGAGATTATTGTCGTCGCACCAGTTCACAGATTCTCTATCTCATTCCTTTTTTTTCTAAATTTAGAGTACCCAATTCATTTTTTTTTCCAATTAAGGGGCAATTTAGCGTGGCCAATCTACCTAGCCTGCACATCTTTGGGTTGTGGGGGTGAAACCCACGCAAACATGGGGAGAATGTTCAAACTCCACACGGACAGTGACCAGAGCCGGGATCGAACCTGGGACCTCGGCGCCATGAGGCAACAGGACTAACCCACTGCGCCACCATACTGCCCCCTATCTCATTCCTGCACTCTGTTTCATCATTATTTCATATCTGACCCACTACGGTGCTGTCATCAGCAAATTTGAAAATCGAGTTGGGGGTAATTTGGCAGAGTGAATCAAGGCAATCCGGGAGGCTGGAGTTGATTCGCGCCATGACTAACCTTTCGAAGCACTTCATGATGATGGATGTCAGAGCCACTGGACGATAGTCATTAAGGCACGCTGCTTGGCTTTTTTTTGGTACAGGAGTGATGGTCATCTTGTTGAAGCAGATAGGGACCTCAGATTGTTGCAAAGAGAGGTTGAAGATGTCTGCAATACCCCCGCCAGCTGATCTGCGCAAGACCTGAGTGCTCGTCCGGGTACCCCATCCGGGCCAGTGGCTTTCCGTGGGTTGACCTTCGAGAAGGCTGCTCTGACGTTTACAATGGTGATCTCAGATACAAGTTCATCCGCGGCTTCTGGGGTGAAGGGCTCGCTCTCGCTGACCTCTTGCTCAAAGCGTGCCTTATCTTCTCACGTGTTCATCCAGATTCCCCTTAATTGCTCCAAAGCCATGCGGTTGTGAGTTCCACATTGTAACCACTCAGTTAGCGGCATTTACACCCCTTAAGACTTAAAATGATGTTGCATCAAAACAACAGTAACTCGAATATTTATATAGGCTTCAATTTTTAAAAAAAACTTGATTGTGGTTCACAATTAAACAGTTACAGATTTCCGGACATGTTTCACCCCCTACCCTGATTTTACCACATCCTAATGAAAACACGACCAGCTTGGCTCAAAAACCAGAAGGTTCCAGCTAATGAATCACATACTTTACAGCAGATACAGTAAGTATTACCAGCTGTGACATTCACATTCTGCCAATTGAACTGTGGCAATCTCGGCAGAACAAGGCTCACACATTTGAAACCAGCTGTACTACAAACCACAAGCAGAAAAGCTTCCAGTTGCCTTCTCAGGGGCTCTTTTGTCTTTTCTGTTTGTCTCGCCACTTGTCCCTCGCCTGCTGCACACAGGCAGCCATCTTGTTTTTACAGAGTCTGGGAAGTCCAGAACAGCTCCACGGCCAATGTCAGCATCTTCCAGCTCTTACGGAAAAGCACCGACAAGTCAAAAGGTTTCATTTAAAAAGCATGTGTCCTCTGTTTTTTTTCCCCTCTCCGTGCTACAGCCCTGAAAACATATTCCAAAGCTGCCGACTTGCCTTTCTTCAAAAAGCTGAGAAGTTTCTTTGCCTCCCAAAAGTTGAAGAGGAAAATACCAACAGACTCCCCCCCCCCCCCCCCCCTCCCAGCGGAACATTCTTTGGAACAGAGTTCAGCGCTGCAGAGAAGTGTGGGGTTGCAAGAAATGTTTCACAAGTGTTGGACACACATTTTCTATTCTCTTAGAAGTACTTTGAATAACTTTATCGTGCTCCAGTGAGAGGAATTGTAGCAATCAGCGGTGTGATACTGTACCGGTTGATTTTAAACACCTCCTGGAATGTGTTTTCGCTGTGCAAACCATTAAGTAAGCGTTTAGTGCAGCTAGTTAGCATTTCCCTTTTCCCTGGAGTTCATTAGCACATTCCTCAGGGATGGTGTTACCACTAACACCTAATGGAACACAAGGAAGGCCATCCTAGGATTGAGCAGCACATGGACTTTGCCTGTATCCACACCCTCGCCACACAATAAAGTCCTCTTTTCCCCTCCGTAACAGCGTCCGTCTCCGACACTGCCTCACTCTTACCTGCGTTACCTCCACACCTCAATTTCTAATGTTCTCCTTCTCAGTCTCCCATTTCCCGCTCAATAAACGTGAGCTCATTCAGAACACGTCTCCTACCTCGCACTAAATCCCGTTTACCCAACAGGAACTTCCTCGGACCTCTGGTCTGGCAACTCCTGAATTTTAAATTCCTCATCCTTGTTTTTAAATCCCTCCATGGCTTCATTAGCCCCCCCTACCTCAAACCTAATTCCATTGTAAGAAGTCTTACAAAACCAGGTTAAAGTCCAACAGGGTTTTTTCAAACAATAGCTTTCGGAGCACTGCTCCTTCCTCGGGTGAATCATTCACCTGAGGAAGGAGCAGTGCTCCGAAAGCTAGTGATTTGAAACAAACCTGTTGGACTTTAACCTGGTGTTGTAAGACTTCTTACTGTGCCCACCCCAGTCCAACGCCGGCATCTCCACATCATGGCTAATTCAATTGCTCCAAGATGGTTAGCTTCCTGTGCATTCCCATTTAATTGTTCAAATCACTGGTGGCCACGTCTTCAACTGCCTGAACTAAGGGATTCCCTCCCTCAGGGCTGGTTTAGCACAGTGGGCTAAACAGCTGGCATGTAATGCAGAATAATGCCAGCAGCGTGGGGTCAATTCCCGTACCGGCCTCCCCAAACAGGCGCCTACTTCAATGTGGGTAGCCGGGTGGTACAAGTGGCTAGCACATGGGAAGTTTCTTTGCCTCCCAAAAGTTGAAGAGGAAAATTCTATCAGATGTCCCTCCTCGTGCCCCACCCCCCCGCCCCCCCCCGCCCCCCCCGGAAGATTACACCAGGGTCCCAAGTTCGATTCCTCACTGATTCAATGTCTGAACGGAGTATGCACATTCTCCCCGTGACTGCATGGATTTCCTCAGGGTGCTCCGGTTTCCTCCCACAGTCCAAAGACGTGCAGGTTAGGTGGATTGGCCATGATAAATTGCCCTTAGTGACCAAAAAGGTTAGGAGTGGTTATTGGGTTATGGGGATAGAGTGGAAGTGAGGGCTTAAGTGGGTCGGTGCAGACTCGATGGGCCGAATGGCCTCCTTCTGCACTGTATGTTCTATATTCTACTTGTGACAATAAGTGATTATTATTATTATTAAACCCCTCCGCCTTGTTTCTTTGAAAGAATATGTATCTGTTCTAATATCTGTTTATGTGCTTCAATGTTAAACACTCTGTTGAAGTATAGGAATGATGTGGAGATGCCGGCGTTGGACTGGGGTGAGCACAGTAAGAAGTCTTACAACACCAGGTTAAAGTCCAACAGGTTTGTTTCAAACACGAGCTTTCGGAGCACGGCTCCTTCTTCAGGTGAATGGAAAGGCTTGTTCCAGAAATGTTTATATAGACACAGTCAGAGATGCCCCGGAATGCAAGATAGGAGAAGTCTCTACATCCTTCTAGCCTGCTTCACCATTCAATATCATGACTTATCATCCACTTCAATGCCAACACAGCATGTACTCAATGACGGAATTTCCACGGCCACTGGAGTAGAGAATTCCAAAGATTGATAAACTTCTGAATGGTTGAAAATGGTTTCCTCCCACCTCAAAATCATGTTCCCTGGTTCTAGACTCTCCAATCAGGGGAAGCACACCTTGCATCAACCCTGCCCTTCCCTTTAGGTATTTTGCAGGTCTCAATGAGATGACCTCTTATCCTTCAAATATCTCGAGAACACGGGTTCAGTTTGCTCAATCTCTTCACAAGACAGTCCCCCCCCCCCCCCCCCCCCCCGCCCCCGCCCCCGCCATCCTGGGAACAAATCTGATGAACCTTTGTTGAACTCCCTCTGTGGCAATAATATCCTTGCTAAGGTAACGGGACCAAAATGCATCAGTACTCCAGGTGTGGTCGATCCAAGATTTTATACAATTGAAACAAGACTCTTCTTCGCCTGTACTCAAACCCTCTTGCGATAAAGGATGCATCTTGGATGTTTTACTATGGGCGCGATCCAACGAAAAAAAAAAATTCTGGGCGAAATTAGAGGGGTCTTTCCCGGCGAATGACCCCACTATCTGACGGCACTCGGGTTTGCTTGTTTTTTGCCTATTGGGCCTCAGCAAGGAAGCACTGCCATTGCAGCATTGGCATTTCCTGTACCGACAGGCAGAGGGGAGCTCGGCAGTGCGGGGGGAGATGGACACCATTGTTAAATGGCGTTCTGATCTCTCCACCCCCGATGTGACTTCCAAATCCTCCCAATGCCCCAACTCACCTATTGGGGGGGGGGGGCTTGGGCACGCTGCACCCCACCTCATACAAGTTGAGCACCCCTTCCAGACACATCCCTGGCACCGCCAGGCTGGCATCCTGACAGTGCCATAGGGGCCCAGGTGGCATCAGTGTCAGGGTACCGCACTGCCCAGATTCCAGCCACCCAGGGGCCTTTAAGCTCACTTAATTCTGCACGTCTGGGTCCCACCCACAGACATCTCAATTTCCACATTCCACGGGTTGGATACCTGAATATTAAGCTTATTGTGTCGAACTCCCCGTTGAAGTGACAGGATTGACCATTCCCTGCGCCTGACCCCTGGGGTTATGTTTGCGTCCGGCTGGCGTGTCTATTTCATTAACCTTTTCTGTCCACCAACAGCTCCATCTCTTGCAGCGTGTGGACACCTTTAACAAATTCAGGAGTAACTTGTTCCTCTTTGATGGCGTTCCATTCATCGAGGGACCCCCATTTGCAAATTGGCTGCTGCGTTTCCGACATTGCAAAAGTGACTACACTTTGGAACAGCTCGATAAAAATCAAACTTCTGGATCCCTTTAGCAACCCCATCTCCAAGTATCAGACTCGGGAAATAAATCTTTCCTTTTGCATTCAAGTGGATATATTCAGATGACTTGAGTCCTCAGATTATTTAACATATTTTGAGGGTTTGTGTGGAGACATTGAAAAGACACCTGGAGAGATTCTCACGTCTGGCCCGTGGCTGATGGGAAAACAAACCAACTGCCTCAACGCACAAGAAACTGAAGCCACGTCAGGGATGTCACTGAAATGGAACTAACAAAGTATCAGGTGTCAAAAGAGACTTACAACTTGTCAGATTTGGATTGGGTCCCAACAGGTTTAAGTGTGTTTGTGTGTTGAGGGTGGGGGGGTGAGTGCTCAGACCCACAGTTGAGAGGGTATAAATGAGGCCTCAGAGCTGACTGCTCCCTCACCCCTTCTGGCTCCACCTAATGTGGAGGAAGTTCCTGGGTTACTTTGAGGGTCTTCCAGGAGTCCCTTTTTAAAGTCTAACATTCAACCAGTTAGATGTTGGATACACAGCTGGGGCAAGTGACCCTTAAAACTGCATTCAGAGTCCGAGCAGCATCAAAAGTCCCAATTTGCACAACCAAGCAAGTGACCGACAGAAGCAGGCAGTGCACAAAACCAAATTACTGCGGATGCTGGAATCGGACACAAAACCAGGAAATGCTGCACAATCGGGTCTGACAGCATCTGTGGAGAGGGAAGGGAGCGAACGTTTCGACTCTAGATGGCTCTTTGTCAAAGCCATAGAAGCAGGCAGTACACCGGCCACCCGAGCAAAGGCTCCTTTGAAAATGGAGGTAGTGGACATGTTAGCAGTTTCGTGCCCGTACATCTATCCCCTCACGCTGGCAAGGTCGTTACTGCATCTTTAATCCTGGCTACAGCCAATGACAATCAGCCCAAGTGTTTCAACATAGTCAGCACTTGTTGTAGACCAATGCAAATAGGATTTGAACAGAGAGGGGGAGAGAATACTGCTGTTTTAAGCAGGTTTTTAGTTCCTTAGGTAGCTTATAATGAAGGCAAGCAATGCTAATATCCCTCTGGCATTCCAAAATAATATTTATTTAGACTTGTTGCAGTGTTACCGAGGATAATTGGGCTCTTTGGACATGGGTCCAACTGGGAGAAGATGTGAACCATTTACTGCGGTTCCACAAACTATTAACAATTCCAATCTTATTCCATTTCCACACATACTTAGCATTCCCACCCCCCTGTATCGCAGCAAAACCCACTTTACGCTAAGCTTATCACCCGTAAGTATTAATATCTACGTTACCCTTTGCTAATCTCTCGCGTTGTTCATTCACCGCCTCCAAACCCTGGGAGTACAATTCAATTTTGCTGTTTGTTCAATTCATTGAGATTTGCAGCATGCGATCAGTACCAACAGGTAATGTGACCCCTGATGGTGATTCAGTCAGGGCACTTGGAACCGTGGGGGTTCAGAGGGAAAAAGAGTGCGCACTTTCATAGAAGATAGTGCAATAGGAGGCCATTCAGCCCATCGAGTCTGCACCGACCCACTTAAGCCCTCACTTCCACCCTATTCCCGTAACGCAATAACCCCTCCACTTTATCCACAGATCTTTGGACTGTGGGAGGAAACCGGAGCATCCGGAGGAAACCGACGCAGACATGGGGAAAACATGCAGACTCCGCACAGACTATGACCCAGCGGGGATTCGAACCTGGGACCCTGGCGCTGTGAAACCACAATGCTAGCCACTTGTACTACTGAGGATTTCAAGGATTAAGATTGAAGCAGCACCGATTCCTTCAAAAAAATGACATTTAATCAGCAAAAATAGCAGAGCATGCACTTCCAGGGTGGAAAGTATTTGTGTACAATCTTATTCTAAACCCAGGGTGGCTAATGGGCAGTTGTGTGTCCCTCTGACGATAATCTATTATTTTTCTCATTGTCTAATTGCTTTCAAAATACACTTCAGAGAGTTATACAGAGAGGAGGAAGATTTCCAAAGATAGAAACCTGACCAGAGAGCAAAATATTAATCACAACCAATGGAATCAACTGAATCATCAAAGAAAATAGTCCGATCTGGCAGGGGATTGAGGGGGACTTGCCAACGATGAAATGGAGTTCATCTGTTAACTTTGATTCGGCGGTCGCTACATACTGGCACCGTAACTTTAGACTGAAATGTTAAACTGGCAGGTGAGCTACAGCAGTAAGCAGGCCACAGGATTGAGTCAGGCAGATACAAGGCGGAGTGGAGAGGGACTCGATCACTGAGTGCAGTCCTGAGGGAGTGCTGCACTGTCAGAGGGTCAGTACTGAGGGAGTGCCGCACTGTCAGAGGGTCAGTACTGAGGGAGGAGTGCCGCACTGTCAGAGGGTCAGTACTGAGGGAGTGTCGCACTGTCAGAGGGTCAGTACTGAGGGAGTGCCGCACTGTCAGAGGGTCAGTACTGAGGGAGTGCCGCACTGTCAGAGGGTCAGTACAGAGGGAGTGCTGCACTGTCAGAGGGTCAGTACTGAGGGAGTGCCGCACTGTCAGAGGGTCAGTACTGAGGGAGTGCCGCACTGTCAGAGGGTCAGTGCTGAGGGAGTGCTGCACTGTCAGAGGGTCAGTACTGAGGGAGTGCCGCACTGTCAGAGGGTCAGTACTGAGGGAGTGCCGCACTGTCAGAGGGTCAGTGCTGAGGGAGTGCCGCACTGTCAGAGGGTCAGCACTGAGGGAGTGCTGCACTGTCAAGAGGGTCAGTACTGAGGGAGTGCTGCACTGTCAGAGGGTCAGTACTGAGGGAGTGCTGCACTGTCAGAGGGTCAGTACTGAGGGAGTACTGCACTGTCAGAGGGTCAGTACTGAGGGAGTGCTGCACTGTCAGAGGGTCAGTACTGAGGGAGTGCCGCACTGTCAGAGGGTCAGTACTGAGGGAGTCGACAGTGCAAGGGGACAGTGCAAGGGGACAGTGCGAGGGGACCTGCTCTCTCGAGTGGATGATATGACTTTAAAGAAGGACAGAGAAGCTCGCCCCAGTGTTCTGGCTGGTGGAGACAGACACAGAGCGAGTCAGCGAGACACACAGAGAGAGACAGACAGAGAGCCAGCCTCTGGACCCAACTCCTCAGCCCTACCCCCTCCATACACTCAGGTGAAGGAAATTAAAATTGACCTCAGGGTTAACCATCAGATCAGCAAATGCCAAGCTGGTAATTCACTTCCATTTGCAAATATATGGAATGAGAATACTGAATAGGAGATAATTGCTTATTGTGAAAATGGAAAATGTTAATCATTCGCTGTGTCTGCGAAAACAAAGTGTGAAACCCCACCCCGCCTTCCCCCCCACCCCACCCTTCCCCCCCACCCCACCCTTCCCCTCCACCCCGCCCTTCCCCCCACCCCGCCCTTCCCCCCCACCCCGCCTTTCCCCCTCCCCATCCAGCCCTTCCCCCCTCTCCACCCCGCCCTTCCCCTCCTCACCCTTTCCCCTCCCCACCCTTTCCCCTCCCCACCTCACCCTTTCCCCACCCCACCCTTTCCCCACCCCACCCTTTCCCCTCCCCACCCCACCCTTTCCCCTCCCCAGCCCACCCTTTCCCCTCCCCACCCCACCCTTTCCCCACCTCACCCTTTCCCCTCCCCACCCCACCCTTTCCCCTCCCCAGCCCACCCTTTCCCCTCCCCACCCCACCCTTTCCCCACCCCACCCTTTCCCCTCCCCACCCCACCCTTTCCCCACCCCACCCTTTCCCCTCCCCACCCCACCCTTTCCCCACCTCACCCTTTCCCCTCCCCACCCCACCCTTCCCCCTCCCCAGCCCACCCTTTCCCCACCAACCCGGAATTAAGAAACTGGGCCTCTCGTCATGAATACCTGGCCCGTGTCTCCGCCCTGACTGACACTCTCAGTCATACACTTAACCCCAATATACCGCAGGGAACAGTCTTAGAAGGAAAATCTGACCAGAGAACCCAACCTGGGGAGTCACACAACACCCAGTTAAAACCTAATCGGAGAGAGTTGGTAAAGGGAACTGTCGTGTTAAGCACACTGAGATAACACGGGCTGCAACTGGATGCAGCTTAGATCAGAAAGATACTCCAGACCTTGAAGTTAGTTCAATCTGATTTATTGAACCAGTCGCACAGTTAGCACAGTTCTCTGTGAGTTCGACTCTCTGCTAACCTCAGTGTGGTTAATCTGTCTGACTGAACCAGACTAGCTCTTAGCCACGTCCTGGAGGTGTTATGTGACATATACACCCTGACTCACTCTGTAGATGTCCCCAGTGGAAAGAGGCAGAGTGTGAGCACCTCGTGCCTTTTATAGTGGGAAACCACCCCCAAGTGTTCTGCCTGCTGATTGGTTATGTCCTGTTCTGTGTTCATTAACTGCCTGTCTGTATCCCATTATGTGCATGTCTGCATATCATGACAGGAACCTATAGACTCAAAACATCCAGATTACAACTAAATCTGTGGAATATTCAATTGCGAGGATTAAATCAATAACAGAAAATTATTTAATTATTGATCAAAGGTGGAACTTAACACCGATATTGATTTAATTTTGCCCATTTCTCTTTCATACAGCACACTTTCTATGGGTCATGTTCCTCCATATATAATAATTAATATGTTTATTTACACCATTTGGACTGTATAAGCAATTTGTAATCTGGTGTTATGTCTTCACCTCTGCTCTGGAATGTGTAAGTGCAATCATGTTGGACATATTCATATCGAGGCAAGGAGCATCAACAGCCAGGGATCAAAGAACGTGACCTGGAGCTATTTTTGCACAAGTGTGATCAGTTCCTTCAGTCTGCACACTTGGGAAACCAGTAGCAGCAACAGTAAACAAAACAAGGACAGGCAGAATGCAAGCATGTGGGATCTTGCCATGCTGTTGCTAAACTCCCCCAATACCGAGAGCAGAGGCATTTGCGTTGAAGTGACAGTAAGAAGCACAGACACTGAGTGACCCGCTGCAACTTTTATGTTTTGGCGCAAACGTCCACATCAGTAACAAACTCTGCGTCACCCTCCTGCTTGAGCCAAGACAAACACGGAGATGGTTATATCACAACTTTCACAGGAGGACACCAAATACTTCCTGGGTGTGTCTAACGCAGGAGAAAACTGTCCCCTGTGGCTATATTGTATCAGCTACCTCCCTCCTAATTCACAAAAAATACCGAACAAGGTGATTCTGTGCTAATCTGTGCTTCCATAGTGGGCAGGCAACGCGCCCATTCAAATTCAAACTCCCCTTGACAGCAGCATTCAGGAAGTGAGTCTGTTGTCCACAGTTTATAAATCTCATACCTTAAAAAGAGGTCACACGCTTGTAATTTTACTCAAGGCTAAGAAATCTGCACAGGCCCTTCAGTATCAGGCCAGTGCTTCTTAAGAGGAGAGACCGTCTCCAAGGGGCAGTAGCCTGCTCAATCGGAGTCTCTTTGAACGGGAGGAGTACTGAATCAATTCTGCCCAACATCCATATCATTCTTTCAAATCAAGAATTAGATATGACTGAAATTATACACAATGGTCATCAGGACAGTGGTTCCCCATTTATTCAATGGGTTAAATGGGATAATTTGAAACATAGGAATTTTTTTTGGATTTATGGAGGGTTTGTTTAGTTAGGGGAAGCCCAGAGCTATTTCACATAGCAAATGTATATTCAGAAAAGTATCGAAAGCTCAAAGATGAATTACAATTCTATTAAGCCCACCAAGGCAGCTGGGCTCTTTCTCCTTCGAGAGGCAAGGCTGGAAGATCGAAACAGTCTTGGATACCATTTACTCACACACTGAGCACGAGGCAATACATCATCCCAAAGCCTGTCCAGGAAATGCATTGGAAAATTGTCAAAGATCAAATCCTGCATATCGGTATCAACAAACAAACAAACTGGAAATTTGTGTTCCTGTCGAAATACCCCGGAACTTTGAAGAATTGGGCAGCATTGCTTTCATTTTTAAAGGGAGTGGGATGCAACGAAAGGAAGGAGTAAGGAATTGATGTTGTATCCCAGAGTAAAGCAGCTTACTTCAAACTGAAGGAATCCAGGAATTTGGATGTGTGGAGAGACTGGGGGAGGTGAGAAAGGTGGGGGACTGGGGGAGGTGGGGGACTGGGGGAGGTGGGGGACTGGGGGAGGTGAGAAAGGTGGGGGACTGGGGGAGGGCGGGGGGAGATTTGATAGAGGTGTTAAAAACAATCAGGGCTTTTGAGCGAGTAAATCAGGGAAGACTGTTTTCATTAGCAGGAGGGCAGGAGAGTCACTACAGCGAGGATACAGATTTAAGATAACCAGTTAAAGAACCAGAAGAGAGATGAGGAGATTTTACAAAGTCAGGGCAATTCGCCGGCCGCGTTACGCCCACGCTGGAGCGCAGTGTGGCCGGTGAACGCCGCGTTGCGCCCACGCTGGAGCACAGTATGGCCGGTGAACGCCGCGTTGCGCCCACGCTGGAGCGCAGTATGGCCGGTGAACGCCGCGTTGCGCCCACGCTGGAGCGCAGTATGGCCGGTGAACGCCGCGTTGTGCCCACGCTGGAGCGCAGTATGGCCGGTGAACGCCGCGTTGCGCCCACGCTGGAGCGCAGTGTGGCCGGTGAACGCCGCGTTGCGCCCACGCTGGAGCACAGTATGGCCGGTGAACGCCGCGTTACGCCCACGCTGGAGCGCGGTGTGGCCGGTGAACGCGCGTTGCGCCCACGCTGGAGCGCAGTATGGCCGGTGAACGCCACGTTGCGCCCACGCTGGAGCGCAGTATGGCCGGTGAACGCCACGTTGCGCCCACGCTGGAGCGCAGTATGGCCGGTGAACGCCGCGTTGCGCCCACGCTGGAGCGCGGTGTGGCCGGTGAACGCCGCGTTACGCCCACGCTGGAGCGCGGTGTGACCGGTGAACACGCGTTGCGCCCACGCTGGAGCGCGGTGTGGCCGGTGAACGCCGCGTTGCGCCCTCGCTGGAGCGCGGTGTGGCCGGTGAACGCCGCGTTACGCCCACGCTGGAGCGCAGTATGGCCGGTGAACGCCACGTTGCGCCCACGCTGGAGCGCAGTGTGGCCGGTGAACGCCGGTGAGCCTTCTCACAGGTTTCCTGGCGGTCTACATCTCTACACCAGGGGATTCACCCAGGTCACGCGAGGCGTCAGAATCTGAATCACTCCCACAAGGGGCGAGACCAAACGGCACGCGCCAAAGCCGGTTTTGAACTGACTTCGGCAAACTTAACCAGCATCCACCGACATAGCGGCAGTCACTGGCCGCCCTCTGTTCTCCGGCCTCCCCAGCAAGGCCGCAGACGGCCAGCGGCCCGCCGTTCAGTCCTGGTCCAGGCGGCACAACACGGGGGGGGGAGGGGTGAGAGGCCTTCAGAATGGTGGGCCAATCTCTCCCACTGCCCAGTGCTAACCAAAATTCTACATGTGGGTGAAACCGGTGGGAAACTCCCCAGGGCCCAAATGACTCGGTGTCATTGAATAGAGGCGGGGAACCCGCAGGGGGAACCCGGCTGGCAGACCCCGCGGGGGACCGACTGGCAGAGCCCGCAGGGGGACTCCCTGGCAGGGCCCGCGGGGGAACTTTATGAGAATTGGGCCCAGTGAGTTGTCGGGATCTGTGAGCTGCCTGAAAAAGAGGTGGAAAGAAATTCAACAGAAATCTCCATGAATGAACTGGATGAAAATACTTGAAAAGGAAAGATTTACAGACGGATAGAATGACTGCCGATGCTGAAATCTGAAACAAAAAACAGAAAGTACTGGATAATCTCAGCAGGTCTGACAGCGTCTGTGGAAAGTGAAGGGGGCGAACGTGGAGTCCGGATGACCCTTTCTCGCAGATTTACAGGGTTATGGGGAAAGAGGTGGGAGACAGAGATTAATCAACAAACTTGTTCAAAGCGCAGAACTGGCACAATGGGCCAAATGGTCTCCTTCTGCACTCAGTATCCAAACATTCCTATTACATTGTCGTGCAGCTATCTGAAGTTCAGGTCTGGCTCTATTTATGGCACAAATTCTCTTTGAATAAAGAGGAAATCAAATCAGACCAATTGCAGATTCACACTGAAAATGGAGCATCTAGGATTGAGATCAGAATTAACGGCTCACATTGAGTTTAGTGAAGAGGTGTTTTGGAACATTGGGAAACAATTCCCAACAAGACAAGTTACTGAAGAGAGTGGGGAACAGATTTTGAACCTGAAATCAATGGACACAGAAACCAGGCAGTTTGTATAATGGGAGGCTGATCTGTATTTTCCAGTTTTATACCTGGGGCAGCAAGATAAAGATCAAATTTGTCTCTGAATATTTGTGTTCATAGTTTACAATTTTTGTCCCCTTTCACCTCAGTTTGTTCCAGTATTAAACTTTTCCATGTTGCTATGTCTCATAGTCCCTATGCTCATGTGAGAATGATTCTCCCAGGAAAATCTTGCTTCTTTCATGGTCATGAATGTCGCAATTTTATAATTCTCATCCTCAAATTTCAAATTGCTCCCCATCTCTGTAACCTCTTCCAGCTGCTCAGAGATCACCGACTTCCTCCAACTCTGCCTTCTTGAGCAGCCGCAATTTTCTTTGCCCTGCCACTGTCCGCTGTGCCTTCACCTGTGCTGGCCTGAAATTCTGGAATCCCCTTTAAACCTCGTCACCTTTCCGCCCTCCAACTCTTTGGCCAAGCTTTAGGCCATCCTAATATCTCCAAATGCAACTGTGTCAAATTCTGTAGGATAACCATCCTGTGAAGCACCTTCACTGATGTGAAAGTTCTGTGTATTATTGTTGAGTATTTCAAGGCCATTATCACACTGCAATTTCTAAGCTTGCCTGTCGACACAGGAATGCCCTCTGGGAACACAGTCAACATTCGTTCTTGCCCCTCCGGAAAGCAACCGGACTATTTTCTGACCTCAGCCTTTGGCAGAAGATACGGACTCCAAGAAACTAGCAATTGTGCAGAGTTTACAAGGAGCAAAAGTTTGGGAAAAGATGAAAAATGGTAGGGGAGAAAAAGAAACAGAAAATCCAGCAGGAGCTGAAAAGGGAATCAACGTTAACGTTCATCGAAACTGGTCTCCTGGGTGAAATCTCCAACAAAAGGAGCAGGTTTCCTCGTCACTTTAAAAGACGCTGGTTTGTGATGAAGGCGGTTGTTGGGGTGGGTGAGGGTCCAACATTCACACAACAGCAAAATACTGCCAAAGCCGGAAACCTGAAATAAGGATTAAAGAAGACGTGCTGGGCAGGTCTGTTCAATGACCCCTCATCATTCCAGTCCTGACTATCGGTTTTAGGAAAAGTGGATGGATTAGTTAAAGGCAAATCATATTCAATTCATTGATCGGGTTTTTTTGATGAGGTAACTCGAGAGGGTCTGTGCAGGTAATGTGGTGTACGTCAACTTCCACAAGGTGTTTGATAGAAACACCCTTGTCAGCAAAGTTAGAGCTCCTGGAAGAAAGGGGACAGGAACAATGGATATGAAATTGGCTGAGTGACAGGAAGCAGGGAATAGTGATGAAATGTTGTTTTCCAGGCTGGAGAAAAGTTTGGAAGTGGAGCTCCCACAGGATTGGCCACATTAAAGAACAAGACTCGGGTGGATGGGGCATTGTGAATTGTGAACGTTAAGAGGTGAACAGGTAGAGAACATGGTTAATAGGCAAATGGAAACCTGGGGTATATAAATGAAGGAATGGGGTATATAAGCCATGAAGTTAGGACAAACCTTTATAAAATACTGGCTCTGGCTCAACTAAATATCGTGTCCAATTCCAGGCAATACATTTAGAGGACCCAATTATTTTTTTTTGCAATTAAAGGGGCAATTTAGCATAGCCAATCCACCTAGCCTGCACATCTTTGGGTTGTGGGGGTCAGACCCACGTAGACACTGGGAGAATGTGCAAACTCCACACTGACAGTGACCCGGGGCGGGGATCGAACCCGGGTCCTCAACGCTGCAGGCAGCAGTGCTAACCACTGCGCCACATGCCACCCTAATATTCATCTTTCAAACACCACCAAAAACAGATTATCTGGTTAATGTCAAGTTGCACGGTGTGGGATCTTGCTGTTTGCAAATTGGCTGCCACATTTCCGACATGGCAATAGTGACTCCCCTTTACAGTGCATCGTCTGCAAAGTGCTTTGGGACGTTGAGAGTGTTTGAAATGTGTTGCGCAATGCTTTATTTCTTCACATTCCAGAAGCAAAAAAGATTGAAAAAAATCTCAAGCATTGTTTTTCATTCGGAGAGCTATTCTTGTAAAAGTGAAGCCTTGTCATTTCTGTGGACATGGCACAGAGACACTGCTGACCTCCTCCGAGGGCTGAGACTGGGCTCAGTGTGTTGTGTGTGAAACGGACATCGGCATACATCTCGCCTGCAGTCCTCCTGTGGGGTTTGTCCTTCTGCCTGGGTGGGGAGTACTTGTCTCTGCTCTACTGAGGTCAGGCTGCTGAGCTGACAGGTTCTGTCTTTGTACAAGAAAAGAATCAATACTTTCAGACGATGGCTGCACCCTCGGTGTAAAACAACAAACCTGTAAAGTCTGACAAGCCAAGGCAGCCCTCAACTGATCTGCTCGCGGCAGCTGCTGCTGTCTCCTGCTCGAAGGAGCAGGGCAGAAAGCGAGCGAGCGAGAGAGGAGGACGGAACAAAGTACTGAGGTACACTTCAGTGTCAGAGCCTCCAGCCATTAGTCATTCCATAAATCACACAAACTAAATACAGCACACATTCCCATCCAACTGGGCCTTTTTATTTGAACAAGGGGTTGCGGGGACAAAGAGCAAGGAACATGCCATAATTATAACAGAAAGATATACAAGCTGCGGCTGATTTCAGAGAAACACGCACAGAGTTGGCCACAGGTAGTACAAGAAACTATGCTGATCGTCGAGAACATTCTGTGTTCAAATTCCGAGAGTCAGAATAAACGGAACAAATTTAACAAGCGGAGTAGCCACTGGGAGAGAGTCACACCCCACAACCCTGCCCTCACCTGGCAGTGTTAGAACTGGCAGGTACATAGAACATACCAGCACAGCACAGGCCCTTTGGCCCACGATGTTGTGCCGACCATTTATCCTAATCTAAGGTCAACGTAATCTACACCCCTTCAATTTACTGCTGTCCATGTGCCTGTCCCAAGAGTCGCTTAAATGTCCCTAATGACTGACTCTACCATCTCTGCTGACAGTGCATTCCACACACCCACCACTCTGTGCAAAGAACCTTCCTCTGACATCTCCCCTATACCTTCCTCCAATCACCTTAAAATTATGTCCCCTCGTGACAGCCATTTCCAAGCTGGGGAAAAGGTATATGAGGCAAGAGGGTCTTTAAACTGCTGCTCAGTTCTAGAAAAGCACCTATACCTTTAATTTAACAATTTAAATGGAAGCTCAGAGCCTGGCACGTGTCTACATGTCAGGCTTTACAGGTGCACCTCGAGTATGTGCCGCAACATATATTTAGAGAGGGAATTATTATCGCTATTCCTTTAATCTCTGGCAGATGGGAGATGGTACAAAGGTGATAGTGGGTTTCCTCCGGGTGCTCCAGTTTCCTCCCACAAGTCCTGAAAGACGTGCTGTTAGGTGAATTGGACATTCTGAATTCTCCCTCCGTGTACCTAAACAGGCGCCGGAATGTGGCGACTAGGGGCTTTTCACAGTAACTTCATTGCAGTGTTAATGTAAGCCTACTTGTGACAATAATAAAGATTATTATTATTATAATCCGAGATGCTGCAAGAGGAGGGGCAATATAAAAAGGGAATTTTAGTGGCCACAGAGGAATCCAAACAAGAGGTATGAAAAAAGTGGTTTTTATTACAAGTAAACTCCACACATACGGTACACTCCATGGTCCCCACCGAGACTACCCATACTCAGCTCCCATCTGGGCCAGCGTTTTATGCTGGGGCTCATTTACTCTGCTGCTGAAGGGTCCCCACCCCCCCTCAGCGGGGAAGCGCGTATTCCACGAGAGTCTCGGGGAGGTAATCAGTACGCCTCTGTAGGTTAGAAGGAATGAATGAATGGTCAATTTACAGTAGCAATGTCAAAAGGCATCTAAATTGGCATTGGAGGGAGATGGTCCCAAAAGAAATTTCCCAAAGACGCAAAGTGGGTCACGTAGCCCAATTGAAGTGGTGTAAAGAGGTCAGGGTGACCACACATCTGCACAGCACCAACTTGTCACGTCTCCTTCAACAGCATCTTCCAAACACAGGACCTCTACCACGGAGAGGACAAAGGCAGCAGACACTTAGGAACACCAAAACTTGGAGGTTCCCCTCCAGGTCACTCACCACCCCGACCTGGAAATATATCAGCCGTTCCTTCACTGTCGCTGGGACAAAATCCTGGAACTCCCTCCCTAACAGCACAGTGGGTGTACCTACACCACATGGACCGCAGCGGTTCAGGGCGGCAGCTCTGAGGGAAGCTGGGGATGGGCATGAAGCGATGGTTTAACCAGAGAGACCCCACTCCATCCCAACCAGAGTAAAACAAATATGTGGTAACCATCCAACCCCCTCAAACCTGTTCTGCCATTCAATTGTAATTCAACACCATTCCTCGGTCTTTGCTGCATATTCTTTGTGATTCTTCGCCAACAAAAATCTAACTATCATGGACATTGGGGGGAGGGGGGAGATTATTCCAGATTCCAACTATCCAAGTACCAGTCCTATCTCCACAATTCCATTCGGATTGCCCCGTCTAAAATGTTCAGGTATGTTCAAAACAGAATTATATTGCAGAAATTAAACCTGCTCAGAATTAGCCTCATGCATTCCACCCATGGAAACTCCAAAACGGAGTTCAGATTGCCGCGATTTACCCGACTCAAATAAATTAGATCACATTTTATAAACAAACTCCAAGTAAAATGTATAAATTGGCTGCCATATTGCATCACAAGAAAGACTACACTTCAAAAGTACTAAATTGGCTGTAAATTGCTTTGAAATGTCCTCAGGTCCTGAAAGGCACCATATAAATATATGTCTTCCTTTCTCACACAATGTGTAAATCTCATCGCAGAGCATTTTCCCTTCAACGAAACTGACAGCCTGAAATGCATTTCTTTTTAACTCCAAGTCCGAACCGAATGAGCAAAGGTACCTTCTACCTTGCAAGCGGTCATTCCAATGTTATTGCAAACCATCACCCCCAACCAATTTCTCACCGTGCCTCCCCCACAGACCCTCTCCTCGTATCCCTGCAGACCCTCCCCCGCAACCCCTCTCCCCACCCCCACCCATGCAGACCCTCCCTGCACCCCCACCCCCAGACCCTCTCCACACCTCCCCCCTGCACAGACCCCGCACTACATCCCAAACCGATCACAACACCCCCTCCCCCCAACTCATCCAAAGAATTAGCCAATGCGTTTGTTCAGTGAGAGATGAATTTGAGAATTTCAGATCTATTGTATTTTAGGTACTTGGTGCAGAAAGGGTTAAAATACGGTTAGTGTGCGAGACCGCTGCAGTTATGTTTTTAAATAAATCCTAGTTTGAAAAGGTTGAGAGCTCGGGTGCAATTGCAGCTTCATAAAAAACTTTGGCTAATGGAATTTTGTTTGGATTAAGGGGCTTAATTAGATTTCAGCTTGGTAAGATGATGTCCTTGCTGGTTGGAGCTAAGGCATCGGACATTTCGTAGAAAGCAAGTCAGTTCTGAGATGAATTAAGCCATGACTGGACGTGAAGCAGTTTTGCTTTTACTGCAGTTCAGTTAAAAGAGAGATTAGCAGTCTTTAAGGTAGTGCAGACGGACAAGGGGGGGGGGGGGAGCTGAAACAAGCCGAGAAACAGTTTCAGAAGACATAAGCTAGAGTTTCTGCATGGGTCTGACAGGACTCAGATTTTGTCTTTAAACGAGTGTCAAAAGCTCTCTCTTACCCAAAGGACATCTCTGTAAAGCAAGTGTTCCTCTGTGCTGTTGGAAGGTAATGTGGATTGAGAGATTGTTATTTAAGTGGGAATAAAGATAACAGTTAGCGTACTTTATTCATTGTATTGGGTAGTATTGTTTCAGCAGTAATTGTGAACCGTTTCCTGGCTTTAAATTCATGATTTTAATACTGTGTCAGTAATAAAGTTTGTTTAATTTACCGTAATCCCAATTTATTTTCATGTGATCACTCCTGCTCTTACAAAACTAAAATAAAATATTTGGGTTTCTGTCCAGTATCATCTTAGCCACTGTTGGGATCACAATAAGTTTGCAAAAGTAGATTAAATTGGGAATTCAGGAAATGAAAGAAACTGGTCTCAACCCAACACTTAGTTGATTTGTACTCGATCACTGGACACTGTTACCAATTGACATCAAGCATCCACACCAAAAGGTGACCCTTCTTCCAATCAGATATCTGATGTGATGTCTATAAAATTCTTTGTTTAACATTATTACATTACCATGCACCAGTCACATAGAAACCTCGGTGTGTGTGTGTGTGCGCATCAACCTGTGAAGGCAGCAAAACATATCGAGAGAGCGGATGGCAAAGCGTATCTGATCTTGGAACTAATAAATAGCGGCATTGAATACAAAAGCAGCAATTCAATCTGAGCCTTTATAAAGCTCTGGCTAGGCTCCAACTGGAGTATTGTGTCAAGTCCTGGTCACCACATTTTAGGAAGGAGAGGACGTCCTTCAGAGGGTGATCGGATTGAGCAGAATGGTTCCAGGCGTGGGGAACTTCAATGTGAGGTTGGAAAGACTGGACTGGTTCTTTATGGAAATGAGGAGATTAAGGGGCGATAGAATGGAGGTGTAGAACATTGGGACAGGCTTAGATAAGGTAGACAGAGAAATTCTCTCCCATTAGCTGATGGTACAAGGAACAGGGGACACAGATTTAAGATCTGAGCAATAGATGGGCGGGGGCGAGGGGTAACTTCGTTTTTACAAGGTGAGTGATAATGACCTGGAGCTCACCGCCCGAGGGTGATGGATTCGGAAACACATCAATGATTTTAATGGGAAATCTGATGAGTGCTTGAAGGAGATAAACATTTTCAGGGTTATGGGAATCCAACAGGGAAATGGAACAAACCGGATTTCTCCATGGAAGGCAGCAGAGAATCCATGGACCAGACATGGCAGCAGAGCGAGAGGGCGGCAGAGCGAGAGGGCGGCAGAGCGAGAGGGCGGCAGAGCGAGGGGGCAGCAGAGCGAGGGGGCAGCAGAGCGAGGGGGCAGCAGAGCGAGGGGGCAGCAGAGCGAGGGGGCAGCAGAGCGAGGGGGCAGCAGAGCGAGGGGGCAGCAGAGCGAGGGGGCAGCAGAGCGAGGGGGCAGCAGAGCGAGGGGGCAGCAGATGGAAGCTGGAATAACTCAGCAAGGTGACATCAAAATCATGCTAAACATGCCCAAGGTCCCGGCCCGGCACTGGGCCCGGCCTGGCACTGGGCCCGGCCCGGCAGTGGGCATGGCAGTGGGCACTGGGCACGGCAGTGGGCACGGCCCGGCAGTGGGCACGGCCTGGCACTGGGACCAGCCCGGCAGTGGGCACGGCCTGGCAGTGGGCTCGGCAGTGGGCCCGGCAGTGGGCACGGCCCGGCAGTGGGCACGGCCCGGCAGTGGGCACGGCCCGGCAGTGGGCACGGCCCGGCAGTGGGCACGGCCCGGCAGTGGGCACGGCCTGGCAGTGGGCACAGCCTGGGATCACGCAGCATCAGGATGGTCAAACCAGGCGCAAAGAATCTTCATATTCTCAAGATCCAACAGCAAGTGGAAAAAGCCAATATTGGAAACCTTGCAAGAGAACGAGAGAAAGCAGCCAGACGAGAACTGGCCCAGCGATTCGATCCGTGTTGGACCACATTAACCCCTTATTGCAACACACTTGCACAGCAGGTTACATTGCAAGGCACAAGCAGTCTTGGCAATCCCAGAAGCAGCTTCGCTACCGACTAAAGCGTGTTAGCTACACCCATTTTCTTGCAAAAAGTAACTTGCCCCATAATTGCAAAGTTGGTGATGTGAAGTGAGGATTCCTCGTATCATCAATATATGGCAATGAAAACAAAACAACTAGTAGCAGAGTTAGATGACACTTAATACCCAGCAGCACTTACTCCCATTTGGTGCATCTTCCAATTGTCAATCATTCGAGGCTCTGTGTTGTGTGAGGGACCGTGGCTGCACTGGGACTGCCTATGGAGCGGATCTACACTTCGCACCTCCAGCTGGAAGAGGAAATGACATCAGGAGCATGTTTTCAATGTGTCCAAAAGTGACACAAAACTCCCAAAGTCAATCATTACAAAAGGAACAGGGATTAATTCATTGCACTCTCTCTCTCTCTCTGCCAATTATAACATTATTCAGTGCCTATTATCACAGTCAGTGTTCAAAAGTTCAATCATACACCTCTGAACTGTTAAGAATGATGGTGCAGCTAAAAACAATAGCATATGTCTCACTTCAATGTGCTCCAAATGTTCACAGTGAGTAATGATCTTACAACAAGAACATAAATTAATTTAAATTAAATTACTTCTAAGTATCTTGTAGCACGAGAGAGTATTTTTGCATCAAGTCTAATCAGCCTCCACAAGCAATGAAATCATCATTCTTGACTCCATGTCCTGTTGGAGTTGATCCTAGAATGGTATGGAAGGCTGGGAAATACAACCCGTTTGACTGTGGTGCAGCAGCAATTCTTAATGTGACCATTGCACTATATTTCAGAAAAATCCCCCAGGCCCATGGAGCTCCCTGACTCCCTCCCCCCCACACACACACCCCCACCCCACCCACCCACACACCCCTACCCCCACACACACACACACACACACACCCCCACCCCATCCACACACACACCCCCCATACACACACCCCCATCCCCCCCACACACACCCCTCCCCCATACACACATCCCTCCCCCATACACACATCCCTCCCCATACACACATCCCCTCCCCCATACACACATCCCCTCCCCCATACACACATCCCCTCCCCCATACACACATCCCCTCCCCCATACACACATCCCCCCCCATACACACATCCCTCCCCCATACACACACCCCCCACCCACACAAACACCCCCACACACAAAACACAGCCCCGCCACCCAGACTCAAAAGCTGCAGTGTACACTTGACACAATCTTGCTCACACCCAAACACTAACACACACATAGCTTGCACATACCCAGAGGTTTATTGCTGGCACTGGATTCTCATCTCCAACACAACCCACCCCCCAGGGACTGGGGCAACAAATCCCCCAACAGCCCCCACATGGGGCGGAATCTAACAGCCGCCCCACGCCCAACTTAGGACACGACGCGGCCAGTAATATTCGTGAGACGTCTAACGGGATCGCAAAACATGGCAATCTCGATCCCAGATGCCACTCTGGCACTTCCGGTGTGCCCAAGTCAGTGGTGTGTGTGTGTATGGGTGGGTGGGGGGGGGGGGGGGGGGGGGTGTCCAGCAGGTTATGTGGGTGGGGGTGGGGGGGTCAGTTCAGCATTGTCCTTTGTCCATTGTCTTTAACTGTTTAATTAGGCCACATATATACAGTTCAATCACCAAATACCATATTAGAGATGAGATGATCAATCGCAGGCAGATGTAAAAGACCGTGTGGCCATTTATCCCCTGTGTCCGGGCCAACATTCATCCCTCAATCAACATGGTGCCAGATTGTCAGTACCAAGGTACCCAGGTGGCATTTTGCCCACACCAGGGGTCAGGTCTGGGAGTGCCTTGTCCTTTTGATATGGGGCGTGGTGGCCACGATGACCCCCCCCCTTATGGGATTGCTGAGCAGGACCGGAACACCGTTTAAAGTGGCACCCGGGGCTCTTCCAGCTCTGGTGAGCAGAGCTCGTTGGCACAGGAAATGGGACGGAGTGCGTTCCTGAGCGCAGGGCCTTCCTCACCGAGGCCCCAAAATGAAACAGAACCCGGTCGGATAGTGGGGTCATTCACGGCGTTGCCGGGAACACACGGCTAAACACGGGAATCAGTTTCATTTCCGTTACATCGCGCCCGCCCTCATCGTGATCGCTGCACTGACAGAAACCTTATTCTGTCTCACTCACACACGCACGAAAACATTCAGATCTCCCCCACCTTTTTTTCTGGGGCTGGTTTAGCACAGGGCTAAATCGCTGGCTTTGAAAGCAGACAAAGGCAGCACGGTTCAATTCCCATACCAGCCTCCCCGAACAGGCACCAGAATGTGGCAACTAGGGGCTTTTCACAATAACTTCATTTGAAGCCTACTTGTGACAATAAGCGATTTTCATTTCATGTACTGTCCCCCTTTCCGACTGCTGGGAATGCTGCACATTCTGTTTGGTGTGGGAAACTAAATCACTTTCAGCGCTCTTCTGATCGAGGAGTGGGGGTGGGGGGTGAGGGGGGGGAGAAGATCGCAAGGTGTAATTCAGTCTTTAAAACAAACTTCTGAAACAGAGCAACTTCTGTTCTTTCTAGGATGTGGTCTGTAAAATATGGCTTCAACAAATGCAAACATGTAATTAATTACAGACTTCTGCAATAAAAATTCTGTTTAGTTTAAAATAACATTTCATCATCGTTGGGCGTGGCACTGGGCTGGGAGGAGTGAAACAAGAAAGGGGAAATAGAGAAATGGATTGAAGAAAGGAATGGAATAGACACGGGCTCCCTTTGAAAGTGACACTGTCAGGATGGATTGGAAAATCCCAAACCCCCCCATGGGAATATCTCACCAATAATCACAGCAGTTATTCAGTCTCAATAGTGAACACTTCTGCCATTAGTTTTCAACAGGTTTGAATGTTCTTGATATTTATATCGCACATTATAGGCTTTCACCTCCTCACGTAAGCAATCGTTTGGCTTGGATTTCAAAAGGAAATTAATGCCAACTGATATTGGTGGATGTGGTGATATGATCACTGTAGATACACAAGGGGTTAATGTAAGTGCACGTAGACTAGTTAGACACAAGAGGGAGCCCCAGAGACATGACACACAGACACTCAACCAATAGGTCAGTATGATAGGACACGACCAATGGGCATTCACGATACACACACACACACACACACACACACACAGACACACAACACACACACCACACACACACACACACACACACACACACACACAGAGGTGACACTACCACAGGGGGGCATTACACCAACCCATATATAAAGGACACAGCACACATGATCTTCCTCTTTCCAGTGGAGACACTCAGTGAGTACAGACACAGGGTTGATTCAACATCACACCCACCACGTGGATTGTAGCAGACTGGTTCGTCAGTCTGAGAAGCTACAGAAGGATTAACAGTAGTGGCGAATCCGCGTAGGAGAATTGTAAATAGTATAATAAACGTGTTGAAGTTATCTCCACGTCTGAACATTCCTTTGTCAGAGTGAACATGCTTATGCTCATAAGCAGCTTATGCTACGCCAAGAGTATAACAAGACAGTGGATAACCCAGGTCAGTTCAGCATTGCTCTTTGTCCGTTGTCTTTGACTGTTTACTTAGGCCAAATATCAATAGTTTATCACCAAATACCATATTAGAGATGAGATGATAAATCGCAGGCAGATGTAAAAGACCATGTGGCCATTTATCCCCTGTGTCCAGGCCAACATTCATCCCTCAATCAACACTTAAAACAGATGAGCTGGTCATCATCACATCGCTGATCACCGGAGCTTGCGGTGTGTAAATTGGCTGCTGTGTTTGTTACATTACAACAGTGAGTACACTTCAGAAGGAACTTCATTGGCTGCAAAACAGATGAGGAGGTTCTGAGAATATGATATGTACACAATGGGGGGCAGTGGCTCAGTGGTACTGGCACTGGATTCATAAAGCAGAGGCCCAGGATAATTAATACAAATCTGTAATTAAAAGCTAATGCACAAATACTCACTCCCTCCACCACCGACGAGCAATGGCGCCGTGTGTTCCATCTACAAGATGCACTGCAGAAACTCACCAAGGTTCCTTTGGAAGCACCTTCCAAATCTACGACCACTGCCATCTAGAAGGACAAGAGCAGCAGATACCTGGGAACTCCACCACCTGGAGGTTCCCCTCCAAGTCACTCACCACCTTCACTGTCGCTGGGGCAACATCCAGGAAATCCCTCCCTAACAGCACAGTGGGTGTACCTACACCGCAGGGACTGCAGTGGTTCAAGGCAGCAGCTCACCACCACCACCTTCTGAAGAGTAACTAGGGATGGGCAATAAATGCTGGCCCAGCCAGCGACACCCACATCCCATAAATGAATAATAATTTTTAAAATCACTAACTGAGGATGCGTGATTCGCTGGTTATGGCAGTATTTGTTGCCCATCCCTAATTGCTCGAGAAGGTGGTGGTTTCTTGTGTACAGGACATACCCAGGCAATTTCCCACATTGCCGGGTAGATGCCAGTGTTGTAGCTGTACTGGAACAGCTTGGCTGGGGGTGCAGCAAGGTCTGGAGCACAAGTCTTCAGCACTATTGCTGGAATATTGTCAGGGCCCACAGCCTTTACAGTATCCAGTGCCTTCAGCCGTTCTTTGATACCACATGGAGTGAATCGTATTGGCCGAAGACTGACATCTGTGATGCTGGGGACCTCTGGAGGAGACTGAGATGGATCATCCACTCGGCACTTCTGCCTGAAGATTGTTGCGAATGACTCAGCCTTGTCTTTGCACTGGTATGCTGGGCTCCTCCGTCATTGAGGATGGGGATATTTGTGGAGTTTCCTCCTCCAGCGAGTTGTTTAATTGTCCACCACCATGCATGGCTGGATGTGGCAGGACTGCAGAGCTTAGATCTGATGCGTTTGTTGTGGAATCGCTGAGCTCTGTCTATTACTGGCTGCTATGCTGTTTGGCACACAAGTAGTCCTGTGTTGTAGCTTCACCAGGTTGACTCCTCATTTTTAGGTCTGCCTGGTGTTGCTCCTAGCCTGCACTCCTGCACTCTTCATTGAACCAGTATTTATCCCCTGGCTTGGTGGAAGATTGGGGGAAATGCCAGACCATGAGGTTACAGATTATGGCAGAGTACAATTCTGCTGCTGCTGCTGGATGCCCAGTCTGGAGTTACTAGATCTGTTCAAAGTCTATCCCATTTAGCACGGTGGTCGTGCCACACAACACGATGGAGGGTATCCTCAATGCGAAGACAGGACTTTGTTTGGTGGTCACTTCTACCGATACTGTCATGGACAGAAGCATCCGCAGCACGCAGATTGGTGAGGATGAGGTCAAGTATGTTTTTCCCTCTTGTTGGTTCCCTCACCACCTGCTGCAGTCCCAGTCGAGCAGCGATTCCCTTTAGGACCCGGCCAGCTCGGTCTGTGGTGGTACTACCCAGCCACTCTTGGTGATGGACTTTGAAGGCTCCACCCAGAGTACATTCTGTGCCCTTACCACCCTCAGTGCTTCCTCCAAGTGGTGTTCAACATGGAGGAGTAACTGATTAATCAGCTGATGGTGGCCGGTATGTGGTAATCATCAGGAGGTTTCCTTGCCCATGTTTAACCTGAAGCCCTGAGACTTCATGGGGTCCAGAGTCGATGTTGAGGACTCCCAGGGAAACTCCCTCCCGACTGTATCCCACTGTGCCCCCGGCCGCCTCTGCTGGGTCTGTGCTGCCGGTGAGACAGGACATACCCAGGAATGGGGATAGTGATGTCTGGGACATTGTCTGTCAGGTATGATTCTATCAGGCTGTTAAGACCTTAAGATGCAAGATGTAGGAGCAGAATTAGGCCCCTCGGCCCATTGAGTCTGCTACACCATTCAATCATGGCTGATATGTTTCTCATCCCCATTCTCCTGCCTTCTCCCTATAACACCTGATCCCCTTATTAATCAAAAACCTATCTATCTCTGTCTCAAAGACACTCAGTGATTTGGCCTCCACAGCCTTCTGCAGCAAAGAGTTCCACAGATTCACCACCGTCTGGGTGAAGAAAGTCCTCCTCATCTCTGTTTTCAAGGATCAATCCTATAGTCTGAGATGGTGTCCTCTGCTTCTAGTTTCTCCTACAAGTGGAAACATCCTCTCCACGTCCACTCTATCCAGTCTAACCAGTCTGTGAGACAGCTCTCCCAACTTTGGCACAAGCCCCCTGATGTGACCATCGATTCACTAGACACACGATTGGAAGTAAACTGTGGTTTTAATAGTCTTACAACTGAGCCTGCCTGCGACCAAAAGAACTGAGAGCAGGCTCACGGCTGCAGCACTTTATACTTCCGGTAGAGGGAGGGGCCATGGGCGGAGCCATGGGTGGAGCCCTGTACAAGCTCCTCATCTCCCCCTATGGGCAGAGCCGCGCAACGGCTCACAGACAGAGCCCACAAGGACACAATACAATGCAATGCAATACAGTGTGAATTACAATACAGTATGAATTCACCACACACCCCCCAATGTTAGGAAGGAGGACTTTGCAGAATCGGCAGGGCTTGGGTTTGTCGTTTCCGGTGCCCGGGCCGATGCCAAGTGGTCAGTCTGCTTTCATTCCTTTTAATTAAACTTTGTCACGGTTTGCTGGGCCATTTCGGAGGGCATTTAAGAGTCAACCACATTGCTGTGGACCTGGAGTCACATGTAGGCTAGACCAGGTAAGGATGGAAGTTTTGACGGCCCAGGAAGGCACATTCATTACATTGTTGATTAAATCTTTCCAATACTCGTCAAGGGCAGGCGTTAAGGACGGGAGAGATTCCTGGTCAGCAATGTGATGGAGTGTAAATTGAAGAGTCTATCTTCACTACCCATAGCTCCAGGCTGCAACACACATCTAATAGTGCATGTTGTCACAGCAACTGGTCTCCCAAAGTGAGCAGTAACGCACCCCAATCATATCACATCTGAACAGCAAATAGCACTTGGCCATTTGAGAGTGGAGATGGAAATGCATTGGCTTCCCCAGCCCACACAGGGAGATGGCCGTGGCTTTTAGCAAGCATTTTAATCAGTCCAGGCAGCACTGTGGCGCAAGTGGTTAGCACTGCGGCCTCACAGCGCTGAGGTCCCAGGTTCGATCCCGGCTCTGGGTCACTGTCCGTGTGGAGTTTGCACATTCTCCCCGTGTTTGCGTGGGTTTCGCCCAAAGATATGCAGGCTAGGCTGGGAGGATTGGCCACGCTAAATTGCCCCTTAATTGGAAAAAATTAATTGGATACTCATAAATTTAATCAGTTCAGCTACTGAGCTGCAGCATTGAAGCTTTGCCACCAACCAATCAAAACGCTCTTCGCTCTCCTGGAACTCAGAGCTCACTTCCCAGCACTTTCCCAAACCATCCCAAAAAAAAATCCTGAAAGAAATTAACTTCACCAGCGCACATTACACCAGCAGGAAATGGATGGTAATCCACCAGCTTGTCTTGTATACATGTTAATCTAGTATATGTGGAAAAATCATTTGTACATGTGGTTGTAATTACATGCTTGATATCTCCGAAATGTGCAGCACCAGATGCCACAATGGGGCTTGTTTTATAACATTTTGTGGTCGTTTCAAATCCCATACCCAACAGATGTAGCCATTAAACTTGGTTTATTTTGTCCCCATTGTGCCCTGGACCTGCATAGTGACTGGCCAAGGAAAGAAAAGCAGAGGGGGTACTCAAACAGGTGATTAAGCAACCAGCTCCACTGGTGGGACATGTTGTCAGACCCCGGATACCAGAGAGAGAGTTTTGAAGCAACTTCGCTACTCTGAGCTCCAATGCAGGAGACTCCCAGGAGGACAGTGGAAAAGCTGTAGGGATGTCCTCAAAGTGCCCAGGAAAAGATCAAACTTACCCACCGACACACGGGGATACTCTGGCTCGTGAGCAACCATATGGTGAAGGTGTCAGGAATGTGGGAAATGAACAAGATTAACAGAGAACCTTTTAGGGCACCATGATCGGCACAGGCTTGGAGGGCCGAAGGGTCTGGAAGGGTTCCTGTGCTGTACGTTTCTTTGAAAATGAAAATAAAATAACAGAAATGTAACAAGACCAACAGACATCTAGATAAATAATGAGCCGTGATTTGCCCAGTAACAACATTTAGCTGGAGTCTAAAGACATTGAGGTGTGAATGGGCAGATAAGAAACATTGTTTACCGAAGATCAGTCGGGCTGTACAAATGGTCACTTCTAAAGGCAAGGAATTTGAGTGAGGTAGACAGCAGAATCCACAGAGGGGACTGTCAAAGAAACCGAATGTTGCAACTGTTAGCATCCTCTTGGGGAGGCAGGCAAGTTCTCCATCCAACAGTCAGTCAGACTAGCTCCATCTGTGATCTGAGCCACACATCCACGGTAGATATTCTCCTATAAAACACACCGTTCCGAGCCTTCGGTAACCAGGAAGAGACTTTGCCATCTACGCGGCATTGCGTGGTAACTACTAGCTGGATTTGACCTACAGGGTTACTAAACTTGGATGTTGCTTGGGAAAAGGGGTGTCTCAGAGTTCAGGGAATGAGGGTGTACTTTGAGAACAAGAGGTAACTTCAGATAAAATAGTGTGTTTAGTTATTCATATACTTCGGCGTCAGAGTGTATATTAGTTTTTTGTTGTTTTTTTTTTCTTTTACTTTATCTGGTTTGATTCCTCACTGGGTTCTACATTGTTCCTCACGTCATTCCAAACAATCGTACACCACTGAGAATCGTACACCACTGAGAACCAGTGTTTCAAGTTATCCGTTCGGGTTTTGAGACACTCTGACAGGTAACATCAGCAGCGTTCGTTACGAAGGTTCATTCGGGAAGGCTGCGAATGAGGGATTTTGCCAGGGGTTTGCAAAGTTGAAGTCAAGGTGTCAGAGGGAGGGCACAAACTTTAACAACCCATGTGCCCAACATTTACAGTATCGTCTGTATCACACATGGCAGAGTCTGAAGGTGGCACATTGCATTCATCAGCCATCTCAATACCCATAGAACCAGAGTAGAAGCAAATCACCCCGAAACCTAATGGATTGTCCAACAAGAAACGGCCAAGAAACTCTGCCACTTGACACCAATCTGTAGTACTCACAAGAGCAAACCTAGAGTGAGTTCTGGCTCCCATAACGATGAACACAGCACTGTGCAGACACCCAGGCAACAGATTATTGGCCTCACGATGAACTTGCTGCAGAAAGGTCAGTCGGCAAGGAAGCCACAACGAGATTGAAAATGTTCCTCAGACAATTAGGAGCAAAACTACTTGAAGACTGACATTCTGAATATCTTTTACTGATACAATAAGAGAACGGACCACACAATAAGGGAAAATGGACTGGGAGGATGTTGAACAAAGAGGAACCTCATTGCCCTGTTATCAGTTACTTACTTTGAATAGGATTACAAAGCAAGCAGCAGAATCTCTTTTTTTTTATAAATTTAGAGTACACAATTCATTTTTCCAATTAAGGGGCAATTTAGTGTGGCCAATCCACCTACCCTGCACATCTTTTGGCTTGTGGGGTGAAACCCACACAAACACAGGGAGAATGTGCAAACTCCACACAGACAGTGACCCAGAGCCGGGATCGAACCTGGGACCTCGATGCCGTGAGGGTGCAGTGCTAACCACTGTGCCACCGTGCTGCCCCAGCAGCAGAGTCTCTTGTCTAAGTTGTATTACACAACAGTGTTTGTTATAGTTCACTCAGGGAGTCCCAAGTTGCTGGGGCAACATACACTTCTTCAGACCCAGTCTAAAACCTCCTCGTCTTTACCCTCCTTCAATTCAGAGCTCACTTCCCCAGCACATTCCCGAACAGGCCAAAATAAATCCTTCAGTGAAACGGACTTCACCAGGTGGGAAATTGATGGTAATCCACTGCCTGGTCTTAAGTACACATTAATCTAGTATATGTGGAAAAATCATTGTACGTATGGTTGTAATTACATGTTTGATATCTCTGAAATGCGCAGCACCAGATGCTACAATCAGCTCCATTTTATAACATTATGTTCTGATGAGTGGCCACGATCAACCTGGAAGATCAACTCCCTTCCTCGCTCCACGGATGCTGACCGATCTGCTGAGAACTTTGCGTTTCTATTATATTTCAATAGTGTCTTAAATGCAGCAAAACTCATCGGGCTCAGATTGTGGACTCCCGTTTCGAGTGGGATAACAGTTTGTCAGACGTTAGAGGTTATAGAGAATTAGAGCAGTTCCAACACGGATCGCCTGATTGGTGTGAAGTTTCATTGAGTAAAGGTGCCTAGCAGCTTGCAGCACAGTCCAGTGGGAGCCGGAGGCGAACGGGAGGTCGCTGACCTACCATCTGGATGTGATCCTGCGAAGCCTCCAGCGACGTAAGGAGGAGGTGTTAACAAACAGCCGTTGAGGAGAGCAGCAAGGAGAGTCTCGGCCGCAAAGCCGGGGGGTGAGGGCAGGCGGGCAACCAACCAAAAAGAACCAGAGACCACCAGGTCAGATAGCCAGCAGGCAACCAGCCAGGCGCACACATGGTCATCGAGGGTCGAGGCTCTAGGACCAGCCACCTGAGCGAGAGCAGAGAGTTGAGAAGAGCAGCAGTCGGGAGGGGCAAAGAGGGCCCAGCAAGTGCTGCCGTCTCGGTGAATCAGGTGCAGTGACCAGTGGGGGCAATCAGGGCAGGGTACCACGTCACCAAAGGGCAGGGTGTGACATGGTGCCCCCACAAAGAAGTGTGCAACAAATCCAGGAAAAGTGCAGGGAGCAGCATCAACCTCTGTACATGCCCTTCTTTGATCTCGCAAAGGCTTTCAACTCTGTCAATCGGGAGGGATTGTGGAGCATCCGCCTCAAATTCGGCTGCCCGCAGAAATTTGTCACCGTTCTCTCCCTGATGACATTCGAGCCGTGATCTTCATCAACGGAACCACCATAGACCCAAAACGTGCACAAACTGGGGTCAACAGGCTGCGTCATCGCACTAACGCTCTTCTCAATCTTCCTCACAGCAACACTCCACCCCATCACCTTGAAGCTCCCGCTGGAGTGAAGCTAACCTACCGGACAAGTGGGAAACTGTTCAACCTCCGACACCTCCAGACCAGAACCAAGACAGCCCCAACGTCTGTCATCAAGCTGCAGTGCGCAGATGTTGCCCGTGTGTGCGCACATTCAGAGGCCGAGCTACAAACCATCGTCCACGCATTCACAGAGGCAAATGGGAGACGGGCCTCAGACTAAAAACCCGGAAAACAAAGATTCTCTACCAGCCCTTTCCTGCCGCACAAAACTGCTCCCCTGACCATTAAATGTCCATCGTGAGCCCCTGGGCAATGTGGATCATTTCCCATGCCACGGGAGCCTCCTCTCGATGCAAGCAGACATTGACGACAAAATTCAACATCGACTCCAGTGCAGTCTTCGGTGGCCTGAGGAACAGAGTGTTTGAAGACAGAGACTTCAAACCCAGCACCAAGCACATTGTCAATAGAGTAGCCATGCTCCCCACCCTCCTGGATGCTTCAGGACAATGTACAGCAGACACCTCAAATCCCTGGAGAGAGATCACCAACACTGCCTCCACAACATCCTGCAAATCCACTGGCAGGATAGGTGCACCAACGTGAGCGTCCTCTCCCAGGCCAATATTCCCAGTGTCATCCCAAGTGTCACAAGGTGGAGCACGTGGAGGTCAAGCATAAACAGCGGAAAGAGCAAAATCCAGAGTGTCCACTCACCAGCCTCATCAATCACCACCTGCGGCAGAGTCTGCAGCTCCTGGATTGGCCCATTATGCCACGACAGGAGCCCAGTCCAGAGTGGAGCGGCCCTGGAGGGGAGCGGCCCTGGAGGGACCCCCCCCCCCCCCCGAGATGACCACCACTCAGTTTGAGCCAGTGTCTCAATCCAGTCGGGAAACACTCTACACAGAGCAGAATTTCACTCAGTGCCAAATTGTGTTTGAAAAGGATTTCAGGTTCTCCTAGACACAATATAAATCGAAGCACATGTTTGAAGGCATTTCTCCCCTCCTCTTGCCGCAGCACCCTCCAGCTCCCACCTCCCCCTCGCTAAATAGTCAAAGGTTACTGTAGAGCCAAGCTCTGTACGTAGGAAAGGAACACCGGGACAGCGGGAGGACATGGAGCCCCTCCAGCTTGTTCCACCATTCAATTAGACCCTGACTATTCTCGGTTTTAAACTCCATCTCCTTGCCTTGATTCTGTATCTCTCACGACCCTTACCCAACAAAAATCAATGAGTCTCAGTTTGGACATTTTCAACAGAGCTCCAGTGTTCTGGAGAAGAACATTCCAGATAACAGTGCGAAAGGATATTTTCTGGCAGAATGATGTGGAAATGCTGGCGTTGGACTGGGGTGAGCACAGTAAGAAGGTAAGAAGTTCAAAGATGCCAGACAATGCTTAGAATGCGAGCATTTGCAGGTAACTGAATCTTTACAGATGCAGAGATAGGGCTAACCCCAGGTTAAAGAGGTGTGAATTGTCTCAAGCCAGGACAGTTGGTCGGATTTTGCAAGCCCAGGCCAGATGGTGGTTGGGGGGGGGGGGGGGGGGGGGTGTGAATGCAATGCAACATGAATCCCAGGTCCCGGTTGAGGCCGCACTCATGCGTGCGGAACTTAGCTATAAGTTTTTGCTCGGCAATTCTGCGTTGTCGCGTGTCCTGAAGACCGCCTTGGAGAACGCTTACCCGGAGATCAGAGGCTGAATGCCCTTGACTGCTGGAGTTTCCCCGACTGGAAGGGAACATTCCTGCCTGGTGATTGTCGCGCTATGTCCGTTCATCCGTTGTCGCAGTGTCTGCATGGTCTCGCCAATGTACCACGCTTCGGGACATCCTTTCCTGCAGCGTATGAGGTAGACAACGTTGGCCGAGTTGCATGAGTATGAGCCGCGTACCTGGTGGGTGGTGTTACCACGTGTAATGGAGGTATCCAAGTCGATGATCTGGCACGTTCTGCAGAGATTTCCCTGGCAGGGTTGTGTGGTGTCGTGGTCGCTGTTCTGAAGGCTGGGTAGTTTGCTGCAAACAATGGTTTGTTTGAGGTTGCGCGGTTGTTTGAAGGCAAGTAGTGGGGATGTGGGGATGACCTTAGCAAGATGTTCATCTTCATCCATGACGTGTTGAAATTGCGAAGAAGATGTTGTAGTTTCTCCACTCCAGAAAAGTACTGGACGGCGAAAGGTACTCTGTCGGTTACTCTGCCAGATCACTTTAACCTGGTGTTGTCAGACTTCTTACTGTTCTGGCACAATGGCCTTGTTCTAATCTGAAGGCTCAGCCTCCGTATTCTGGGCTCCTCCTTCCACCAGAGGAAATAGTTTTTCCACTATATAACCAATTGAAACCTTTAATCGTCAGAATTTAATCACCCTTAAGGGGACTAAAAGCTTTGTCGACGTAACCTGTCCTTATAAATTTGTCCTTTTGGCCCTTGTATTATTCTGGTGAATATTCACTGTGCCGATATATCCTTCTGGAGGTGCGGTGCCCAGGTTGAATGCAACACTCTGTATGGGGTCTGACATTGTCACATAATCTACACACATGTCGAAATCCTAGAACCTTACTGCACAAAAGAAGGTCATTCACGCCATCATCCCTGTGCTGGTTGAAATAAGTTGCAATTAAGTCCCACAGCCTCCAATACACAGAAACACAGTCACACCAGGCCCACCTGCACAGGAACACCATGGTAGCGCAGTGGTTAGCACTGTTGCTTCACAGCTCCAGGGTCCCAGGTTCGATTCCCGGCTTGGGTCACTGTCTGTATGGAGTCTGCATGTTCTCCCCGTGTCTGCGTGGGTTTCCTCCGGGTGCGTTTCCTCCCACAAGTTCCAAAAGACGTGCTTGTTAGGTAATTTGGACATTCTGAATTCAACCTCTATGTACCCGAACATGCGCTGGAATGTGGCGACGAGGGGATTTCCACAGTAACTTCATTGCTGTGGGAGGCGGTGGCATAGTGGTATTGTCACTGGACTCATATCCAGCGTAATGATCTGAGGACCTGGGTTCAAATCCTGCCACGGTGGAGGGCGAGATTTGAATTCAATAAAAAAATCTGGAAAGTCGGGTGTGTACATTCAAACTGTAAAATACACTTGTGTGTGGAGTCTGCACGTTCTCCCAGTGTCTGCGTGGGTTTCCTCCGGGTGCTCCGGTTTCCTCCCACAGTCCAAAGATGTGCAGGTTAGGTGGATTGGCCATGCTAAACTGCCCTTAGTGTTGGGTGGGGTTAATGGGTTATGGGGATAGGGTGGGGGTGTTGGCCAGTGCAGACTCGATGGGCCGAATGGCCTCCACTGTAATTTCTATGATTAACGTAAGCCTACTTGTGAAATGAAAATCGCTTATTGTCACAAGTAGGCTTCAAAATGAAGTTACTGGGAAAAGCCCCTAGTCGCCACATTCCAGCACCTGTTCAGAGAGGCTGGTACAGGAATCGAACCGTGCTGCTGGCCTGCCTTAGTCTGCTTTCAAAGCCAGTGATTTAGCCCTGTGCTAAACACTAATAACAATTATTATCAATATTAGGAACACAGTCACACCAGGCCCGTATGCCCAGGACTACAGTCACGCTGGGCCCGTATGCACAGGATTACCTTTGTGTAGGGTTCTTCCAGGGCAGGTGGGAGCAAGACTTAGAGTCACAATAAACTTTCAAGCAGATAGTGCAGTAGAGCTGCAGCTTCATTGGTGTGGCTAGGGCAGGTCAAAGCTGCCAAAGTAACCCAGACCCCTCCCCAGCTTTCCCAAAATACAGTCCAACTTATTCTCTTTGTGATAGTGGCTGAATGATCAGCATGTCACACCCAATTCGACCCATCACTCATTTCAATCCTCTGCTTGATCACTGATTGACTTCACCCAGGTGGATAATGCTCCTCCACTGGGTGCAGATTCCACTGGTGAGCAGGAAAAGCTCTGGTGAATCAATCAGGGATTTAAAGTGTAGGTGTGTTACACCAAAACCAATTATACTTGTGTTTTCTGCAATCTTTTACATTGGTTTCAAGATTCAATTCATCTGGATCAAACCCCTCCCAGAGCCCTAGGTCAGGATTGCAAGAATCCGCTCTTCAAAGTGCGCACAGGCCCACAGACACTGACAGGCAGGTTTTCTAAATCTGGTTTCAGATCAAAAAATATTTAAATTTACTAAGAAACTGATGGGTGTTCACCAATGAAAGTATGAAATGGTTCAGTAGTTTGTTTTTAAAGGGCATTTTAAAATCAGGTGATTCATAGGATGGAGGACAAGACACACTTATTTCAAATGTTCATTTTGCCGATTAACCATTTTTGGTTGTATTAATAAACCTGCACCAGTTGATCACTCTTAAATACATCACGGAATACTTTTTTTAAATGAGAGTAGCTAATTCTGGGGGTGCCAGTTGATCTGGTTCTTGGGAGATTTTACTTTACAATTATGCAAATAAATTTCTGCATAAACTCGAAGCCCGACTTAACCGTCGCAATTTCATTGTGGGTGTAATTTCTTGACTGTGACCACCGCGCAAAGTCTGTATTTCTAGCTACAATTGATGACCCAAATATCAGGGATGGATGCAGTAACATTTAACAATCCGCAGTTACCTTGCTGGCTTCAATGATGCTCTGAAGCTTCATAGCGACCGAGCTGGGCCGAGTCGGAGGGCAATGTTTATCTGCCAGTCTCCTGTTGAAGGGGTAAACAGCCTCAGAAACACTTTCTGGAAAGTGCGGACATATTGACAATGCTCTCAGTACACCCAGTTAGTGTTCCTTCACATTACAGCTGCAAAATCATCTTTTTATTTTTGCTGCACCAATAGTGATTGACTACAATATACATTTGGGTTTCATTAGACAAAACATCAGGCCAGCTCAATGACATGAAGTCAAATGTATCTCTTATGCAACAAGTTGCTAAAATCCGGAATAAATCCGGAATATACTAAACCCGGAAGGATTATGGAACCAGATTCAATTGTAAATTCCAAAATTGGATAAATACTTGACAGAAGAAATTTGCAGAACTGTAGGAAAGGGCAAACTACCAAGGAGCCAGCACAGACCAAAATGGGCAGAATGGCCTCCTTCTGCACTAACAGATTCTATTGCAGTAGACTGATGCAAGAACTTGGATGCTAATCCCAGAGCACAATGCTTTCCTCATTAGAGATTCCCCCCAAAAAAATGAATATCACCCTTTTCTCAAAATTCAGCACCAACTGGGGCATATTGTTATCTCCAGAATAAAGGGTTGACCCTCAACAACATTGTCAACAGATCTGTCTGTCATTCTTCATTAGAATAACAAGCTAAAGGGCAGCACGGTGGCCTAGTGGTTAGCACAACCGCCTCACAGCGCTGAGGTCCCAGGTTCGATCCCGGCTCTGGGTCACTGTCCGTGTGGAGTTTGCACATTCTCCCCGTGTCTGCGTGGGTTTTGCCCCCACAACCCAAAAATGTGCAGAGTAGGTGGATTGGCCACGCTAAATTGCCCCTTAATTGGAAAAAATAATTGGCTAATCTAAATTTAAAAAAAAGAATAACAAGCTAAGTCAGACACTCTGCACCATCACCAATTTGATCACGTTATCCACTAATTTCACACAATCTCAGATACAGGAGTCAACAGGAACCATTTTGCAGTCTCCCCCCCCCCCCCCCCCCCCCCCTCCACCCAAACCCATTGCATTTGTCCACCTTCCTGAAGCAGAGGCTCCAGCTAAACATGGTTCCTCTCAGCCCACCTGGAAATGAACGCGGCCCAGAAATTAAAATTATTCTTTCTCGAAGTAGTTGTTTCAGGTCTTAGTTGAGGTGGTGCTGCTTTGTAAACCCCTCTGATAACACTTAGCACAAACCCTTAAGTTACATTTCACCAGAGCTACCAGAATGAGGAACTGCAGCTCCTACACAGCCGAGATTAAAGAGGATTGGAGTAAGTGAATGTAACTGACCATCAGCGCGGTTTACCAAACAGTCTTCCCACTCACACAAAGGCAGATCAATGGAAAGTACACCTCTCCCTTTTTACCACTTGGATTGAGACCCTCATTGGAGCAGGACCATTCCTCTGTCCACTATTAGCCCATTTACACCCAGACTCTCACTCTAACAGGACAAGTTCCTCTTTTGATCTCATTCAAAGTCCCAAAAACCTCAGTCACGTCATCCCATAATATTCTACATCCAGGGAATGCTAACCCAAATTATGTAATTCAGCCCTTTTGCTTCTAAAAATAAACAGTGACAATTAAACTGATCAGAAGGAATTTGACCTGACTCAATCCCATATGAGAGTTGGGTCAGTGGGGGAAAAGCATTGTGATGGGGGGGGGGGTCGCACTTGTTGGGAGGGGTCAGAGTGGCTAAAGGAAAATCCTAGGTCGTTCAGCAGGGCAGGGGTGCTGTACGGATGAGAAGGGAGAGTCATTTGCGGGGGGGGGGGGGGGGGGGGGGGGGGGGGGGGGGGGGGGATTTTTTTTGCCATCCCCAACCCTCGTTCCAAAGACTGGATTGTAACATCTTGCGATGCCGATGCACTATGGGAAGTTTATGTTGTGAATTCAACACTATAAGCGAGAGAGTCAATGGGCTCTATACTGCATTGTTGCTAATATTCATGGTGTGGAGATGCTGGCGTTGGACTGGGGTGGGCACAGTAAGAAGTCGTACAACACCAGAGACTCACCTGATGAAGGAGCTACACTCTGGAAGCGAGTGATTCCATATAAACCTGTTGGACTTTAACCTGGTATTGTAAGGCTAATATTCATGGCTTATTTTTTTTGCACCGACTCTAAAGATAATAATCGCTGATTGCCACAAGTAGGCTTCAATGAAGTTACTGTGAAAAGACCCTAGTCGCCACATTATGGCGCCTGTTCGGGAGGCTGATACGGGAATTGAACCCGCGCTGCTGGCCTCGTTCTGCATTACAAGCCAGCTCTTTAGTCCACTGCGCTAAACCAGCCTCAGATGTTAAGTGAGAGGGATTTTTTAAAAAATCATTAGAGCAGGAACGGCAAATGGCATTTCACAGGTGATCTACACTGCACACAGATGCACTGGCCATTTTTTTTGTGATAACTGATGCAATAGAGTTTTGACGCAACGGTCGGAATGAAGATCAATTTGGATTTCTGCAAGGTTTACATGTGAAAGGGTAGACAACGTCTCAAACGTTGGAGTAAAATGGAGCAGAAATCTTACACACCTGGGAAAAGGGACAGCACGTACTGTGGAGGGACAGACTCTCCCCAGGGGAGGCATAGCTCTCTCAAGCGGAGAAGGCTAAGGGGAGATCTAACATCAAAGTGTTTAAATTCATGAAAGGTTTGATGGATTAAATAGAGAGAAACCATATCCAGAGGTAGGAGTGGCAGGAACCAGATGACACAGATTTAAAGTGATTGGTACAAGGATTGGAAGAGAGTTAATAAAGATGTTCAAAATCATGAGGGGTCTGGACAGAGCAGATGGGGAAAAGCGATTCCCACAGGTGGAAGGATTGCGAACAAGAGCACACACATTTAAGGTTCCTTCCATTGATTCTGTCTACACCTCCCGCTGCCTCAGGAAGGCAGACAGCATTATCAGAGACCCCTCCCACCCAGGCAATGCCTTCTTCCAGACCCTTCCATCAGGCAGAAGATACAGAAGTCTCAAGACTCGCACGTCCAGACACAGGAACAGCTTCTTCCCCACAGTTACAAGACTCCTCAATGACCCTCCTTTGGACTGATCTGTTCCCTGTAAGAACACTGTTCACGATGCCCTATGCTGCTCTTGTTTGGCCCTTGTTCCGCACTGTAACCAACCACTAGCTGTTAATGCACCACTGTCAATGTACTCTGTCGATTATTCTTTTGTCTACTGTGTACGTAGTATGTACGTTCCGTTGGCCGCAGAAAAATACTTTTTACTGTACTTCGATACATGTGACAATAAATATCAAAGTAAAAGAAGCAATGGAGACTGGAGGGAAAACTCTCATAAAGAGAGTGGTTAGGATCTGGAACACACTGTCTGCGAGTGTGGAGGCAAGTTCACACAGCGAGTGGTTAGGATCTGGAACGCACTGTCCGAAGGTGTGGTGGAGGCAGGTTCAATCGAGGCTTGCAAAAGCAAATTGGTTTATTGTTTAGAAAGGAAGAATGTGCAGGGTGACAGGGAGAAGGTGGGGGAGGGACATTAGGTGAATTGTTAATTCAGAGAGCTAGTGCAGACATGATGTGCCAAATGGCTGACTTCTGTGTGTAACAGTTGTGTGATTCTGCAAGGAAGACATCGCACACAAGTGAGTTATGATCTGGAATAGACAGCCTGAAAGCATGGTGAAAAAGAATCAATTGTAACCTTGAAAAGGCAATCGGACAAACATTAGGAAAGGATAATTTGCAGGACTTTGGGAACAGAGCAAGGGAGAGAGACTAATTGGACAAGAGGCATGATGGGACGAATGGCCTTCCATGCTGTAGGATTCTATGATGCATCTGTGTCATATTCAAATCACTCCCCAATTCTGCTGAGTGGGCTGAACACACTTGTATCATAGTATTTACAGTGCAGAAGGAGGCCATTTGGCCCGAGTCTGCACCGGCCCCTGGAAAGGACACCCTAATTAAGCCGCACACCTCCACCCTATCACCAGAACCCAGTAACCCCACCTAACTTTTTATTGGACCCACATGAATTGTTGACTCAATATTGGTGAGTGACTCCATTTTACAAAGGGTTGTATTTGTACTGTTGATAGAAGGGTGGCATAAACACATGAACCAATTTCTGAACCACACACAATCATTTTGTTGCAGAACAAGAAGCATATTGACGAGGAAGTATTTCCGGAGTTAGCGACGCCCGTTTGGAGCTCTACTTTGCCCAGGTGTCTATCAGTGTTGGATTGATGTGGGGCGACCTCCAATCAAGTTCAAATCGGGCTTCTCTACCTGGTTTGTTTGTGCCCGAGGTCAAACAACACTTGTCGTCCACCAGACACACACCAAAGGCCAAAATCAGGGCCAACGTCCTGGAAGCTATGAAGCAGAGAAAAAACATTATGAACTATCTAAAATATTCATGAAGAAAAACTCTCTTCAGATAACAGTTCTCATTTTGAAAACTGATTTTAAATTGCTTTAATAAATTTTGTGGGCAGGAAGTAGAATGGAAGGGAGATATCCACTTTCTCTGGTTTAGCAAGGGATTTGAAATCATTGGATGTTCGGTGGTTATTTTTTATTCATACTAAATATAGCGCTGAGGTCTCGCATTGAACCATGATTAGACCACACAGAACACTGTCCATAATTCTGGTCCCCATATTATAAGGATAGAGAGGAACTGGAGAATCACAGCATCCCTACAGCGTGGAAGGAGGCCATTTAGCCCATCAAGGCTGCACTGAATATAGGCCAACACAACTGCCCTACCGCATAATCCCATCCAAACTTTGGACACAAAGGGGCAATTTAGCACAGCTAATCCACCTAACCTGCACATCGCTGGACTGTGGGAGGAAACCAGAGCACCCGGAGGAAACCCACGCAGACACGGGAAGAACGTGCAGACTCCGCACAGACACCAGAGGCCAAAATTGAACCCGGGTCGCTGGCACTGTGAGGCAGCAGTGTTAACACGGGTCCCTGGCACTGTGAGACAGCAGTGTTAACCCGGGTCCCTGGCACTGTGAGACAGCAGTGTTAACCCGGGTCCCTGGCACTGTGAGACAGCAGTGTTAACCCGGGTCCCTGGCACTGTGAGACAGCAGTGTTAACCCGGGGCCGTGGCACTGTGAGACAGCAGTGTTAACCCGGGGCACTGGCACTGTGAGACAGCAGTGTTAACCCTGGTCCCTGGCACTGTGAGGCAGCAGTGTTAACCCGGGGCCCTGGCACTGTGAGGCAGCAGTGTTAACCCGGTCCCCGGCACTGTGAGACAGCAGTGTTAACCCGGGTCCTTGGCACTGTGAGGCAGCAGTGTTAACCCGGGTCTCTGGCACTGTGAGGCAGCAGTGTTAACCCGGGTCTTTGGCGCTGTGAGGCAACAGTGTTAACCCGGGTCCCTGGCACTGTGAGACAGCAGTGTTAACCCTGGTCCCTGGCACTGTGAGACAGCAGTGTTAACCCGGTTCCCAGCACTGTGAGACAGCAGTGTTAACCCGGGTCCCTGGCACTGTGAGGCAGCAGTGTTAGCCCGGGTCCCTGGCACTGTGAGGCAGCAGTGTTAGCCCGGGTCCCTGGCACTGTGAGACAGCAGTGTTAACCCGGGTCCTTGGCACTGTGAGGCAGCAGTGTTAACCCGGGTCTCTGGCACTGTGAGGCAGCAGTGTTAACCCGGGTCTTTGGCGCTGTGAGGCAACAGTGTTAACCCGGGTCCCTGGCACTGTGAGACAGCAGTGTTAACCCTGGTCCCTGGCACTGTGAGACAGCAGTGTTAACCCGGTTCCCAGCACTGTGAGACAGCAGTGTTAACCCGGGTCCCTGGCACTGTGAGGCAGCAGTGTTAGCCCGGGTCCCTGGCACTGTGAGGCAGCAGTGTTAGCCCGGGTCCCTGGCACTGTGAGACAGCAGTGTTAACCCGGGTCCCTGGCACTGTGAGACAGCAGTGTTAACCAGGGTCCCTGGCACTGTGAGCCAGCAGTGTTAACCCGGGTCCCTGGCACTGTGAGACAGCAGTGTTAGCCCGGGTCCCTGGCACTGTGAGACAGCAGTGTTAACCCGGTTCCCAGCACTGTGAGACAGCAGTGTTAACCCGGGTCCCTGGCACTGTGAGACAGCAGTGTTAACCCAGGTCCCTGGCACTGTGAGACAGCAGTGTTAACCAGGGTCCCTGGCGCTGTGAGCCAGCAGTGTTAACCCGGGTCCCTGGCACTGTGAGACAGCAGTGCTAACCCGGGTCCCTGGCGCTGTGAGCCAGCAGTGTTAACCCGGGTCCCTGGCACTGTGAGACAGCAGTGTTAACCCGGGTCCCTGGCACTGTGAGACAGCAGCGTTAACCCGGGTCTTTGGCGCTGTGAGGCAACAGTGTTAACCCGGGTCCCTGGCACTGTGAGGCAGCAGTGTTAACCCGGGGCACTGGCACTGTGAGGAAGCAGTGTTAAGAGAGCAAGATAAGTTTGCTCCTGGCCTGTGCCTGATTATTCCGCATTGCCCGAACAGAAACATTCCCAGTCACAGAATTGATGGAGGTGAAGTGGGAATAACCAGCCTGTTGATTAACAGACTGATTCACAGGGTAAAGGGACACCAATTGTTTCTCTCAGTTTGCCAGGAGATCCCAATCCTGAAGCAGGGCTAACAGAAGAGGAATGGAGCTTGTGGTGGCTGAGGGGCTTCTGAATAATGCAGAGAGGCACCTCTGACTAGCTCACCTTCTAACATTGATATTTAGGGAATGGGGAGAGAGAGAGAGAGAGAGGGGGAGAGAAGGGAGAGAGAAGGGAGAGGGGGGGGGGGAGAGAGAGAGAGAGAGAGAGAGGAGGGGGGGAGAGAGAGAGAGAAGGGAGAGAGAGAAGGGAGAGAGAGAGAAGGGGGAGAGAGAGAGAGGGGAGAGAGAGAGAGGGGGAGAGAGAGAGAGGGGAGAGAGAGAGAGGGGGAGGGAGAGAGAGAGAGAGGGGAGAGAGAGAGAGGGGAGAGAGAGAGAGAGAAAAGGGAGAGAGAGAGAGAGAGAGAGAGAGAGAGAGGGGAGAGAGAGAGAGAGAGGTGGGGGGGGGGGGCAGAGAGCAATAAACAATCTTACAAAGGGAGAGCAGCTCAGAACAGGGAGAAATCTGCACACAACGACTGTTACGTTCTGACAGGTCGCACTGTCATTTAAACTCCACACAAACAGCCTGAAACATGTGCGCACAGAAAATGGAATCTGAACTTAGCTTAACAGCCTCATTTATTCCTGATGGTTTAAATTATTTCATCACAATTAATAACACCCCCCCCCCCCCCCCTACTCCGCAGCTTCCTGTGCTGAGCTGCCAGATGTTCAGAGACCACTGCAGCAGTCTCTCCATTGATGGCTGGTGACAAGACGTTCTCTCAAGGACATTCCCTGGGTGCACAGGCCGGGTGACTCCCCCTTTGCCTATCAGCACACTGTCTCCATGGGTATCCCACTGTGAGTGGAGCAGGAAGCAGTCACACAGTGAGTATGTGAGCAGAAGCTCTATTCAAAAAAATATATGTTCATTAAAAAAAAGCTGCCTGCCTCACACACATTCTTGCAAACTTTTATTGGAGTTTATTCATTCCCCTGTTTTTTTTAAGATAGGCAGGAAACGCAGGACTTATTTAATTTAACCAGCCCGCATTAAGCAATTCCATCATTTAAGACTACTTAATAAAAAAAGATTAAATAAATAGCATTCACAATGGATCAGACACAAAGATGGAACTTCTGATTCATTAGCTTAACAAGAAGAATTTCAATCTTTTAGTACAATTCCATATACCTTGGCAAAGCAACTACTTTTTAAAATTACATCAATCTAAGAGTGCGAATGAATGCCAAACTTTGTACGTGAATGTGGGTGTATAATGTATTTATTTTGGTGTGTTAAGTTTTTTAAAGTAACTGTATTGCTTTTCTAATATGTACTTGCACAATGCATGGTAATCTGCACAAGTGTATCTGCATATCTGGTATTTGTGTTAACATGCAAGTGTCTGTGAAATATGGATGGGATTATGAGCAGGATTTCTATATTAATTTCTGCAGTGTGTGTCTGGAGTGTGGGAGGAGATTGCTGGTGTGCTGTGGAATTCAGTATTAAAGTTCACCTCCCAGCCTGACAGTGCACACGATTTCTCCATAATACCCCTTGATAACAGCACCCCCTACTCCCAGCCTGACTGCACCTGGACCAAACCCGAACAATCCTCTAAACTATCACCAACTTATTTTTTTTGTCATTATTTTGCAGAATGTGTTTAACTCGGCAATCAGGGAGCTCTCAGTGGTGAGTGTTTTCAGTCTCATCATTATTTATGGTTAGTAATTAAAAACCAACATGAAAAATCATTGCGACTGCGCCCAGTCCTTTCAGTAAAACTCTTCCGATTAGAACTCAGAAATATTGCCAAGAGATGATGACAGCCATAGTTTGCTAAAGGTGTCATTCCTCCCAGTCTCAGCCTCCCCATATTGTCATTGTGCTTCATGACCCGAGACATTAACAGTTGCGCATTCAATATCTGCACTATTTGTAACCAAGTCATTACAATGTGTTAATGGTTAACTTATTGAATGCAGAAGTTGGTCTTTGTTGCTGGTCAGTGTTACTTCATTCCTCAAGTCCGAGAGAAAGCGAGAAATCACCGTGATGAGAAAGCCCTCATACAGGGGCCATTGGCTTTAAACTGTGGCAGATGCGAAAGGAGATAAACTGGACAGGGAGTATGAAGTAACCCCATCTCCACAGGTTTACAGAGAGGAAGAATCACTGGAAAGAGCTCACATCTGGCAATCATTTGTCAATTGCTGGAATGAGAACGGCAGGAAACTGTCTGACTACTATAGCAGATGAAAAGACAAAAGGAACATGTGTCACACATGCACATTGTGGACACATTGACTACTACATTTTTAAAAAAGACTCATTTTCCTTTTGGAATGGTCCGTGGAGGCTGTATTTCAAAAGTGAAATCATGGATAAACACACGGAATTCTCTCAGCACCCCCCCCCCCCCCCCCCCCCCCCCCGGTTTACCAAGTAACCTGGAGCAACCACACAGCCAGACAGAGAATCAACATTGGATCCTGCCACGGGACAAGGGTCACATCACTGAGCTACACCATCCCCGACCCAACTTGGCTCGTTTGTGAAAAATAATTAACCACCTTTGGAAGAATATTATCAATTACACAAAGTGAAAAATCAGGATTTGCTATCTTTGCTAATAAAGGATAAATCATTTACCTTTTTGTGTAGGGAGTTGAAAAACGAAACTCTCTTATTGTCGCGAGTAGGCTTCAAATGAAGTTACTGTGAAAAGCCCCTAGTCGCCACATTCCGGCGCCTGTTCGGGGAGGCTGGTACGGGAATTGAACCGTGCTGCTGGCCTGTCTTGGTCTGCTTTCAAAGCCAGCGATTTAGCCCTGTGCTAAACCAGCGCCTAATTTTGGCATAGGTAGAGTTGGAGATTAACATTTGCCCGTCTCGTATACATTTGAATAAAATATTAACTGCAGCCGGCGCTCAGAATGAACCTGTAAACCAATTCTTTCCCCAATGTGGTTATCCTTACTAATCAGGTCCAGGTCCTAAGCAATGCCATTGATTCCAACCTGGACAGAATGTGGTACTTTGCAAAAACATTCCCAACATTCCCCAGGGTGAAATGAGTAACCCAAGGACAGTGGGCATCACCATCACACACCCCAGTAACCCAAGGACAGTGGGCATCACCATCACACACCCCAGTAACCCAAGGACAGTGGGCATCACCATCACACACCCCAGTAACCCAAGGACAGTGGGCATCACCATCACACACCCCAGTAACCCAAGGACAGTGGACATGACCATCACACACCCCAGTAACCCAACACTCCAGGCCAGAAACCACACTGTTTTTCTGCTGCCCTCCTACACAGAATCAAATGCTGTTAGTCATCAGCAGGCAATGAGAAATAATGAAAAAGGGGTGGCGATGAGCAGAAATCCTTTTCTGTCACAAAGTGGATGTGAGCTAGAATGCCCTGCCGCCTTACAGAGCGGAGGAAGCAGATCCACTTCTAACTTGCAAAAGGGAATTGGAAAAATACTTGGAGGAAAGGATTTGCAGGGGCCTGGGGAAAGAGCGGGAGGGGGTGATACTCATTGGATAGCCGGTGCAAAGAGATTGCACAGACACAATGGGCTGAACGGGCTCCTTCAGTGTTCAGGATTCTATAAACCCTCAAATGAAGGGAAGCGGTGATAAAGTCAGATGCTGGCAACGTACAGTAGCTTCATCAGCTTCAGAGAGTGACGTCAAGCTGAGGCTCAATGTTCTCTTGTATCCCTCCTTTCACAAACTCAACATCTGCGTTCCAATAGCAACACTTCCGGTTTTGAGATCAGTAAATTTCTAAGCCGTTGATTCGGAGACATGGACACACCCTAATGGACAAGAATCCTTTCTAGTTAACCAGGGATACTGCTCCAAATCTGGAAAATTCATCACTGAAGACTCACACTCTGATATAACTTGTGTCCGTGTGTGAGTTACCTTTAACTGCTGAATGACACAGATTGGTGGAGAAGTGGATGAGGTGGAGGGCTGTTGCAGGCTGCAAAGAGACATTGATAGGATGTAGAACTGGGCTGAAAAGTGGCAGATAGAGTTTAACCCTGATAAGTGCGAGGGGATTCATTTTGGTAGAACAAATTTGAATGCGGATTACAGGGTTAACGGCAGGGTTCTGAAGAATGTGGAGGAGCGGAGAGATCTGAGAGTTCATGTCCATAGATCTCTGAAAGTTGCCACCCAAGTGGGTAGAGCCGCGAAGAAAGCCTATCGTGTGTTAGCGTTTATTAACAGGGGGATTGAGTTCAAGAGCCGTGAGGTTATGCTGCAACTGTACAAGACATTGGTTAGACCACATTTGGAGTACTGTGTGCAGTTCTGGTCACCTCATTATAGGAAGGATGTGGAGATTTACCAGGATGCTGCCTGGATTGGAGGGTAGGTCTTATGAGGAAAGGTTGAGGGAGCTAGGGCTTTTCTCATTGGAGCAAAGGAGGGCGAGAGGTGACTTAATTGAGGTGTAAAAGATGATGAGAGGGATAGATAGAGTGGACGTTCAGGGACTTTTTCCTCGGGTGGAGGTAGTTGTTATAAGGAGACATAACTATAAGGTTCATGGTGGAAGATATAGGAGGGATGTCAGAGGTACGTTCTTTACTCAAGAGTGGTTGGGACGTGGAACGCACTCCCAGCTATGGTAGTGGAGTTTAGGAACTTCCAAGCAGTTATTGGATGGGCATATAGAGTGCGCCAGAATGATTGGGAGTAGGTTGATTTGATCTTAGTTTTAAACTAGTTTGGCACAACATCGTGGGCCGAAGGGCCTGTACTGTGCTGTACAGTTCTATGTTCTAGATACAGATCATTTCTAACTGAGCAATATTTTAGCCTTTCATTTATTACAGTTTTCAATTGTCAGCAGTCAGAACAGCCAACGCGAGTTACTGTGAACTCTGGCAAGTCACATTCTCATCTCCAGCAGCGGTGTGGCAGCATCTTACAGCACTTTGAAGATAGCAACTTCCACTTGGTCCAGCCGAGCCAGTCAGGAAATAGCAACGCCACCCGTGCTACTGGAAGTAAAGCTTCAAGGTGGGATTAGCAATTACTGAGAGTATGACCACCTCCCACTGTGAAATCATGGAAGAGTCTGGAGTTATTGTAGAGCGGGAGTATAACGGGTGGGATGCTGCGATTTGATTTTTGCAATGCAGTCACTTAGTCCTGATTTACGCACAATTGGGATTGTGAGTCAGGGACTGGCTCGGCAATGATTGCTGTGTTTGCATCTACAGGTTAGGCCCCAGGGTAAAAGGGAGTCTGACTCGACGTGTAAACTGTTGTAAAATTTTCACAGGAGGATGCCGATCTCTGGAACAAAATAGTAGAAAACAGCAGCATGTGTTTCCTGGGAAGCTGGGAGATGGAGATACACGAAAAGCATATAGGCTCCTGGACAATAAATCATACGGGTTTCAGTATATGATCTCGACCACTCTGGGACTTTATTTGAATATACACTATGAAGCCATGAAAAGATGCTGTAGAAAGTCACTGAATGACCCCAGGTTTACAAATGAAGTACGTTTGAGGTGTAGTTCTGTTGTAAGGTACGAAATGCAGCAGCCAATTAGCACACAGCAAGATCCCATGAAGAACAATGGGATAAAGAGCCAGATAATCTGCTTTGAATCATCGAATTTACAATGCAGAAGGAGGCCATTCGGCCGAATCAAGTCTGCACCGGCTCTTGGAAAGAGCACCCTACCCAAGACCACACCTCCATCCTTTCCCTGTAATCCAGTAATCCCACCCAACACTAAGGGCAATTTTGGACACCAAGGACAATTTATCATGGCCCATCCACCTTATCCACACATCTTTGGACTGTGGGAGGAAACCAGAGCACCAGGAGGAAACCCACGCAGACACGGGGAGAACGTACAGACTCCGCACAGACAGTGACCCGAGGCCGGAATCAAACCTGCGACACTGGAGCTGTGAAGCAATTGTGCGAACCACAATGCTACCGTGATGCCCTTGATGTTGGTTGAGAAATAAATACTGAGAGGGAAGCATTGAGAATTACCTCTCCTACTCACCTTCCAGTCATGTCTGTGGGATCTTTAGCATCCAGCTCAGGTTTAATAGCTCATAAAGACGAGCATCTCGAACAGTGCAGCTTCCTGCGGTACTGCACAGAGTGTGTCAGCCGAGGCAATATGCTCAAGTCTTTTGCAATGTGAGTTGAGTTTACCATCTCAGAATTTTGTATGATTTATGTTTTCTAAACCCCAGGATTGCTTGGGCCATCTGATTTGCCCTCACGCCCACGTATACACTGAACCAACAACATATTTTACATTTCAGCGGACGCACCGACACGCGTGGTCAGCCCAATCACAAATCAGATCTATATTGTAGGACGAGGGGTCTCGGGTATCAGACACAGCAGAGAGAAAATGAGACATCTCTATAAAGAGCAGAGAGTGCGAAGGGGAGTTTTCACAGAAATATTTAAAATTCTGAAATGTTTTGATACAAGTAAATAGGGAGAAATTGTTCCCAGTGCCAGAAACAAATGACAACCGGAGAAAATAGATTGAAGATGGCTGGCAAAGGAAGCAGAGGGGGACATGAGGAAACATTTTATTTGTTTGACACAGCAAGTCATTGGGAACTGAAGGGGTGACGGAAACTTTCAAAAGGCAATTGGATAAATATCTGAAGAGGAGAAACTTGCAGAACCGCTGGGAAAGATTAGCGTGCATGGGATTGTTTCGATAGCTCTTTCAATGAGACGGCACACACTCAAGAGGTGAATGGCCTCTCCTATACTGCAAGATTCGATGACAACATCAATTAGAAAGGGGATACAACCTCGAAGAAAGCAATCAAGTTAGGTCAATAAAATGCACAAATGAAGATATTCGCTCTGTGCAGCCATCCATGCTAATGACTGGTGTGCCTCACCATTCGACTTTCCCCAGCTAACCAGCCTGACACGTTTTGCCATGTGTTGCAGGTTGTTTTGTAACCCGACATAATCTCACCAGCTTGTCAAACCATTAGAGAAGCACGGTCATCACTAAACACGCGTGATCACAGTTAATTACAATTCAGAGCAGAGAGCGGCAGTAAATGTTCATTAATTACAGGAAACACCTCATTTAAATTTTATGGAAATTTACACCAGGGCGTCAGTGACTGAGAGCATGTTGCCATAATGGTTTCCTCAAATTAATTCAACAAATAACGCTATTAAGATGTAACCCTGTAGAAAATTCAGACAAATGACGAGAAGTTGTCTGCACTCCCAGGGAGAACTGCCATTTTTCTCACGGTACCCCTCCTGTTGATCAGGTATTGTCGCCAGTCTGAGGGCAGCACGGTGGCACAGTGGTTAGCACGGCTGCCTCACGGCGCCGAGGTCCCAGGTTTGATCCCGGCTCTGGGTCACTGTCTGTGTGGAGTTTGCACATTCTCCCCGTGTTTGCGTGGGTTTCACCCCCACAAACCAAAAAAAATGTGCAAGCTAGGTGGATTGGCCACGCTAAATTGCCCCTTAATTGGAAAAAAATGAATTGGGTACTCTAAATTTATATTAAAAAAAGGTATCGTCTCGAGTCAGACGGAGATGGACATCATTACTCAACGCAAAGTGAGAGCAATACAAATCTTTGAGCCGGCCTAGTGACGGTCAGCTCATCAACCGTCACAGTCTCCCTGTTGATCACATTGCCAACCACAGGATAGTGGACAGTGGTGGACTGCGCCACGCTGCTGGGGGGGGGGGGGGGGGGAACAGTCCCAGGGGCTGTCACACAGCGCTGGGGTGGGGGGGGGGGGGAACAGTCCCAGGGGCCGTCACACCAGCTGCTAGGGAGGGGGGGGGAAGAGGGGGGGAAACAGTCCCAGGGGCCGTCACACCAGCTGCTGGGGGGGGGGGGGGGGAAACAGTCCCAGGGGCCATCACACCAGCTGCTGGGGGGGGGGGGGGGGGGGGGGGGGAAACAGTCCCAGGGGCCGTCACACCAGCTGCTGGGGGGGGGGGGGGGGGGAACAGTCCCAGGGCCATCACACCAGCTGCTGCGGGGGGGGGGGGGGGGGGGGGGGGAGAACAGTCCCAGGGCCAATACACCAGCTGCTTGGGGGGGGGGGGGGGGAGAACAGTCACCAGGGATAAAAGATTCCCTCGGCCGTCACACCAGCTGCTGATGGGGGGGGGGGGGGGGGGGGGGGGAGGGGGGGAAACAGTCCCAGGGGCCGTCACACCAGCTGCTGGGGGGGGGGGGGAAGGGGGGGGAAACAGTCCCAGGGGCCATCACACCAGCTGCTGGGGTGGGGTGGGGGGGGGGGGGAACAGTCCCAGGGCCGTCACACCAGCTGCTGGGGGGGGGGGAAACAGTCCCAGGGGCCATCACACCAGCTGCTGGCGGGGGGGGGGGGGGGGGGGGAGAACAGTCCCAGGGGCCGTCATACCAGCTGCTGGCAGGGGGGGGGGGGGAGAACAGTCCCAGGGGCCATCACACCAGCTGCTGGGGGGGGGGGGGGGGGGGGGGTGGAACAGTCCCAGGGGCCATCACAAGCTGCGGGGGGGGGGGGGGGGGGGAAACAGTCACCAGGGTATAAAAGATTCCCTCTCTCTATTTTGAACACAGTAAGAAGTCTGACAACACCAGGTTAACGTCGAGCAGGGTTATTTGGAATCACTGGCGTTCGGAGCACTGCTCCTTCCTCCGGTGAGTGAAGGATACTCCAAATTCCTGGTGTTGTAAGGCTTCTTACTGTGCCCACACCAGTATCTCCACACCATATTTTGCACATAATAATAATACTCTTTCTTATTGTCCCAAGTAGGGTTACATTAACACAGCAATGAAGTTACTGTGAAAAGCCCCTAGTCACCACATTCGGGTACACCGAGGGAGAATTCAGAATGTCCAATTCACCTAACAAGCAAGTCTTTCAGGGCTTGTGGGAGGAAACCGGAGCACCCAGGGGAAACCCACGCAGACACAGGGAGAAAGTGCAGACTCCACACAAAGTGACCCAAGGTGGGAATCGAGCCTGGATCCCCTGGCGCTGTGAAGCCACTGTGCTAACCACTGTGCTACCGTGCTGTCCAGAAACAACATGAGCAGGGAGTTCTCTTCATTGTCCTGATCGAATATTTAGCCATCAACCCATGCCACTGAAGCAGATCATCTGGTCCTTATTACATTGCTGTTTGCAACAGCTTTGTTGGGCACACGTTGACAGCCACGTTTTGAACTGTTTTGACGGGTGTTGCATTTTAGTGATGAAAGATGCTATAGAAATGCGCGAATCATGGAGTTGCTGTCTCCTCCAACAAACAGAATAAGGCTGGGCTCAGAAAGAGGTCAGTCTTTCCTTTTGATCAACTACCACCCCAGGGAGCAGGATTCCTTTCCTCAGATTGTTACCAATGCAGATAGAACTCTGGAGAATTGGCCATTCCTGGAATATCCTGCAGGACATTATAAAACATTCCTCTTCTGCACTGTGCAATGTAAAACACTCCCAAATATAAACCCTTGATTATTCCCTGCAGCATTCACCAGCATCAGATCCACTTTCAACCTCACGCCCCGCTCCCCCCGAGATGCACTATATAAAACTCTCATCAGTGCCTCTTTTACTGCGTACCATGTAAAATAAACAGTGCATGCTGCAAAATACGGTACAATATAACAGAAGTCTGATACAAAGCCAGATTTGAAAAGTCCTTTGGATGATTTGGAGAACAACTTTGAACATAAACTTGAATCATCTTTAACTTTGCAGAGACCCGGTTAGCTCTTTAATATCACAAACACATTAGCTGGTGTGTCTCTCGCTGGGGTGCATCCCGTTGCTGGGGATAGGATTGCTGTGTGAAAGTTGCTTGCCGACATGATAACAGTGACAACACTTCATTGGGACTTGATTGGCGACAAGACCCTTTGGGACATTTGTGTTTGTGAAAGGTGCTGACGAAACCCAAGTCTTACATTGAGCGCAATGTACCCCAATGGGAAGGGCCCCGTACCGCGAGATTAGCCGGGTGTTTCCCGGCGTTTGGGGAACTCGCCAACGAGGCTGCACTTATCCCAGTTTTCAAGCACGGTGGAGCTCCGCTTGTCGGAGCGTTTTTAAATGTTGTCCCGATCGCACAAGCCCGACACAAGCCCCAAAAGCCCTCCCCCAACCCCCAACACACTATAAAGGGAACCCCCCCCCCTCGGCACCCCTGGCCTGATCACCAAGGTGCAGAAAATACCAGCTTGGCACCTGGCAGTGCCAGATGGCACACAGGTGGCATTCCTGTGGAGCCAGGCTGGCACTGCCAGGGTACGATCCTGCCCAGAGAGCAAGCACCTGGAGGCCTCCAATCCCTTGGGAGACTCCCACGAGTGCTGTTCTGCTTAGTCCTCGTTTGTGGAGACTGTTGCGTTATGCTTCTTCCTGTAGCATAAGCTGCTTCCTTGATGTATGCTATGACAAAGGAAGGTTCAGACTTGGAGATAGGTTGAACACATTTATTGAACAGTTAACAATTCTCCTACTTGAGTTTGACTCTCCTGTTGATCTTGCTATAGTAACTCAGTCTAACTAACCAGTCTGCTCTAATCCACGCGGTGGGTGTGATGCTTCTGATCTGCCCCTGTCCTTCTCACGGAGTGTCGCCTGTGGAAGGAGAAAGAGCATGTGAGCCCTTTTATATGGGTTGCCCCCTTGTGGTAGTGTCACCTCTGGGTGTCTTGACTGCCCATTGGTCGTGTCCTATTCTATGTGTTCATTAGCTGTATATCTGCATGTCATGATGTCTCTGGTGCTCCCTCTTGTGTTTACTTAGTGTATTTACATTAACCCCTTGTATATTTACAGTGATGCATATCACCACAGAGACCAGCACTGAATGGTGCTCACCTAAGGTCTCGAAGGCTAGGGGGTTAGATCCCAGGCCTTGGTTAGATCTCAGGAACAGATATTAGAGCGAGGCTCTCTGCCTCACTAATATGCAGATGTCCCAGAAAGTGACCCCACCCACAATGGGCAGGTTTCATAAGAACATCAGAACTATGAGCAAGAGTCGGCCATCTGGCCCCTCGAGCCTGCTCCACCATTTAATTATATCATGGCTGATCTTTTGTGGACTCAGCTCCACTTTCTCACCCCTACACCATAACTCTTAATCCCTTTATTCTTCAAAAAAACTATCTTTATCTTGAAAACATTTAATGAAGGAGCCTCGTCTGCTTCACTGGGCAGAGAATTCCATAGATTCACAACCCTTTGGGTGAAGAAGTTCCTCCTAAACTCAGTCCTAAATCTACTTCCCCTTATTTTCAGGCTATGCCCCCTAGTTCTGCTGTGACATCTAGTTAGATCTTGCTCAGCATGGCAAGCAAGCCAGGTAGATGATGGAAGTGGGAACTTCCATCATTTATTGGTTGTGTGCCATCACAGATCCCATCCTTTATCTTAATATTACAATTTATTTACATCAATTTAGAGTACCCAATTCACTTTTTCCAATTAAGGGACAATTTAACGTGGCAATCCACCTACCCTGCACATCATTGGGTTGTGGGGGGCGAAAACCCACGCAGACACGGGAGAATGTGCAAACTCCCACGGACAGGACCCAGAGCCAGGATCGAACCCGGGTCCTCAGCACCGTGAGGCAGCAGTGCTAACCACTATGCCGCAGTCAGTCGGGCCCTCCCCGGGTCCGTCCCGGGGCCCCCCCCTCCCCGTGGGCACCCCCCCTGGGTCAGTCGGACGTTCTCTCCCCTGGTCAGTCGGACGTTCTCCCCTGGTCAATCGGACGCTCTCTCCCTGGTCATCGGACGCTCTCTCCCCTGGTCAGTCGGACGCTCTCTCCCTGGTCAATCGGACGCTCTCTCCCCTGGTCAATCGGACGCTCTCTCCCCTGGTCAATCGGACGCTCTCCCCCCTGGTCAGTCGGACGCTCTCCCCCCTGGTCAGTCCTCAAGTCCATCTGCCGAAGGGCTCACAGTGAAACGGGCGAGGCCATTCAACCCTCAAACTCAGAGCCAAAAATCTAAAACAGCTATTTGGGTTCAGAGAGATCCAGGTTTCCTCTCCCCGGTGTGTGCAGTGCTTTCCGACATCCTTCGCTGAATTACAACTCTGCCCCTTGATCTGCACAATCCTGCCTCTGATCATTTCCCCTCCATCCAGAATTAAAGATTTTTATTTCTATAGTGCCTTTCACAACTCAGGAAAGCCCAAAGCACTCAACAGCCAAGCAGGTACTTCTATGGTGCAGTCACTTCAGTAGGAAACTCAGATGGCAAAATGCGCACAGCAAGATTGCACATCAAGGCCAGTATTATCCGGCCGTTCACGCCGGCGGGATTGTCACACCCCTGCCACTTGTGTCCTGCCGGTGATGGGTGCATCTAACGGGAAACCCATTGACAACGGCAGGACCAGGTGATCCTACCACCAGCCAATGATGGGCCGCCTGCACTGTCGCAAAACACACGGCGGGAGGCACAGGTAATCCTGCCAGGACACGCGGATTGAAAGGCCATCTGCTTTATTTTAAATTGACAATAAAGTCACGACTGCGGCTCTCAAAACAAACTTCCCAGCGAACTGCCGGTCCACGTCTGGGAACGACATTTGAAGTTGAGCAGGAACTCGAATTCTATGAAGCCCACAGGGAGATTAATCAGCGATTGCCCCGAAGGTTATCATAGAGAATCATAGAATTTACAGTGCAGAAAGAGACCATTCAGCCCATGGGTCTGCACCGGCTCTTGGAAAGAGCACCCTACCCAGCCCACAACCCCACCCTATCCCCAAAACCCAGTTACCCCATCCAACAGAGGGCAATTTATCATGGCCAATCCACCTAACGTGCACGTCTTTGGAGTGGGAGGAAACCGGAGCACCCGGAGGAACCCACACAGACACGGGGAGAATGTGCAGACTCGCACAGACAGTGACCCAAGCCGGGAATCGACCCTGGAGCTGTGAAGATTGTGCTATCCACTGTGCTACAGTGCCGCCATTATCACAGTGCGGAAAATCTCACCTAGTATTGTGATAATGACCCCGATAATCTGTTTTTAGTAACTGACAGAAAACATCGACAGGACACCTGTGCATTCAAATTATTTCAATGGAATCTATAACATCCAGCTGTGGGGTAGCAGACTGAACCTCAGGTTTTGAACTCTCATTCAAAAAAGACATTGCAGGACTGGCTCGGCACAGCACTGCACTGTCAACGTATATTCATGTGTCCATGTCTCCGAGATGGGGAATATGTAGTAGAAGGTTGTCTGGCATGGCAAGGGTTAATGTGGAGCTGGTAAACAGTACAGCCCAAAGTGTAATGTGAAGAGACACATGACAGAGGCTTGGGAGATTATGGACTAGACAGAGACCTGTGCGGAACAACAATGGAGTTAGCTCACGACTATGTACGTATATACACGGTATAGCCCAAGCTATGTGATAACGATAAACATTTAATAATGATAATAAATTTATTAGCCAAAGCTATGTGTTAAGAATAAACATTTAAATGTTCACTGCACAAGATTCAGCTCTTTACGAGACCTACTCACATACAAGTATTAGCCACAGAGACATAGCTGACACACTAACGTTATTCAGACCGGAATCCACCAATGTGACTAGTACCTCGTGAGTGTGCAGCACTGCCACAGTGATGTGGCTGCAAGTCTAAACCTAAAGGCAACAGGGCTTGATCACCAGAATCCTGACTAGTTAATGTGGAGCAGACATAACATGACATGAGTAAAATCGCTCTCCTTTTAACAGCTGATGTTTTAATAGCCTTTGAATTCAGACAATCAAAAAATAAAAGGCAAATGACCCCTTAACAATAATAGTCTGCGGAACAATTACTGTGGCCACAGGGTCCAGCGCGCATGCCATATTTTGCAGGTTGCTCATAAAATGGGTTCTGCTTCACAGTCAATTGTCATTAAGTTTATGACCCCGTAACCTTTTCATCATAATTGTGAGGAAGGCTGAACATGATTTTTTTTTTTTTAAATGCTTCCAAAAAAAGGTAAGAAGTTAAGTGATTATATGTGACAGACATTAATGGGTCTTAATAACGCCTGGTAGAAATTTAATTTCAGGAGTCTATTATTCGTCTGAGATATTTTGAACACTTATAACACAGGAATGTTTGGATTCTTAAAAGGAAGGATTTCTCCCTCCCGAATCCTCAAAGGAGGATTTCTCCCTCCCGAATCCTCAAAAGATTTCTCCCTCTCGAAACTGGTCAACTCGGCTTCATAATGAAAGTTCGAAGCTGTGTGTGGAGCACACCTTATCGTAACATCACAAATAGGAATCGGAGGGTCCCCATTAACTGTGATGAAAATAAAACTTCATAACGCTCCAAGGAGAAGCTTGCTTCAAATATCTGCTCCCAGACGGTCTTCATCCAGCAGCTCAACTGAAGGAACCATGGAATACCCA